>NC_090174.1:3335849-3435849 GCF_024679245.1 Pseudorasbora parva
CAAACAGCCCTGACCTGTCGAGGCATGGAGTCCTCTAGACATTAATTTGAGCTCCAGTATCTCGCCTGTTTGATCGGACCACACGGGCCAGCCTTCGCTCCCCACGTGCATCAATGAGCCTTGGTCGCCCATGACCCTGTGGCCGGTTCTCCACTGTTCCTTCCTTGGAGCACTTTTGATAGATACTGACCACTGCAGACTGGGAACAGCCCACAAGAGCTGCAGTTTTGGAGATGCTCTGACCCAGTCGTCTAGCCATCACAATTTGGCCCTTGTCAAACTCACTCAAATCCTTACGCTTGCCCTCTTGCTACACTTGCTGCCTAATATATCCCACCCATTAACAGGTGCTGTGATGAAGAGATAATCAGTGTTATCCACGTCACCTGTCAGTGATCATAATGGTATGCCTGATCAGTGTATATGAGCCATAAAAGCCTGATGGATCAAATATGAACAATAACAACAAATATAAAACATGTACTTTTTCTCTCGAATGGAAATGAGCAGTTTGTTCATTGTGCCTGACAGCTAAACTTTACAAAAATCATGTCTTTCTACTTCAAAATGTCACTTTTCATGTTTTCATGTAATTATTTGTGAAATGTACTTGCAATTTCAGAGAGAAAAATGTTTACACGTAAAGCTTACCACCATTTTTTCCTATGTGTAAGGAATGTTGTGTGCTGTTCTTGATCTCAATAATAAACGTGATTTTTTATTTATTTTTTTGATATAGGAAGCAGTTTTGTGGTAAGCATGGGCAGTTATCTGGATGTCTCCAACTGGTTAAATCCAGCCAAACTGACCCTGTACTACCAGACCAACTCCTCCACACAGTGGGTGAGAGACTACTGCGGTCAGAGGACAACTGACCCCTGTGAACAGCTCTGTGACCAGGACACTGGTGAGTGAACACACACACACACACACACACACACACACACACACACACACACACACACACACACACACACACACACACACACACACTCTCTAAAAAGTAAGTGTTCGTGCTGCCTTCAAATTTTAAGTTTTAGTCAACTCACTTAGTACAACTTCACATTTCTCACAATATTATTGTATCTGAACCCCATAAAAAATTTGATAAATCATGAAAATATCACTATGTTTCACTGCGTCATCAGAAATAAAACACACACAATTATCCAATATGCTTACAAAATATTTTAATAATATTTTAATAAAGGTTGTCAAATCTCAAAAAAATAATAATTGTATTAACTCAAAAATTTAATTTCAATGAACTCAAAATTTGAAGGCAACCAGGTAACTGTTTTGCTAAATAATTTTTTACCGTGTACTTGTTTTTTACTTAAAATAAGCAATACATACATAAAATAATATCTGCCAGTGTAAGAGAAGTGATCTAAAGTGTTATAATACATAATTTAAAAGAATACATTATATAAATTAAAAATGGAAAGCATGTTTTTGGCACTGAAAAACAAAAAAGGCAAATTTTGATCTTTTGCAGTACAATCGACTTGAATGTTTTAGTTATTTCAACTTAAATTATGTTAAACTGACTTTAAAAAATGAGTTACATCTTGTATAACTTATAAAAACAAGTTTAACATTTCTTAACTTATTTTGATGAGTTAAAACAATGTAAAAACATGTTGTTATAATTATTGAACATATATTTTTTTACAGTGTAGAAGTAGACTTTAAGACAATTGTCACTCATTAAATGTGAAATACTGTATTTAATTAAAAACGACCGGAATAGTATTTCCTAGTAAAGCATACTCGAATAATCTTTGTTTAATTTACTTTTTATTATTATTATTTGTTTTTTATTATTATTTTTTTGCAGTGGAATAAATTTTATAAATGAACTATTACAGCTCAAATAAAACATTTATTTATATAATTAATATAATCACTCAAAATATAAAATATATACAAAATATACAAAAATACAAGTTTCTTAAGATTGTATTTAACCCACTACACTTGCCACATAGATGTCCAGTGTATTTGCACACTGACCGTTAAACTTAAGGTGCTTTTAACCAGTAAAATGTTTAAGGCTAAATCATCTGAGAAATAGATTCACCTCACAGTTACCATTCAATAAAAAAGCCGCCATCTGTCACGGACACACACACCCAAACACACTGTATGGAGGCCTGATTCCCATACTTACGGGGAAACACATTCATGTGCTCGTGACCTTCTGTGGTAATCTGTCGCTCAGGGTCAGGTTGAGTCGGTTTGCGGGGCGTCAGTTTGATAAGCGTGCCGATGCCTGGGGATCGTGGGAATAACACAAGCCCGCTGTGACGACTCAGGCCCAGGGCTTATGAGCATCACACTTGACATTTACAGTTATTGTCTAGGAATCTGTCTTTGTAGCTGCTCTTTTGCAATATGGTCAGACGAAATAACACATGGTGCTCTTTAGACAGCTGGGGTGAAAGTATACAGTCAGTTTGATTGAGACACAATGATGGACGGACAACATATTCTTCACAGCTAAGACAGTGATTGTGTCGCCAGTCTCATAATAAGATTCAAATATAATGGTTATGCTTTCCTAACAGCATTATACACTCTTAGAAGAAAAGGTTTTGTATAGAGCCTAAAAGCTTAAAAGGTGGAATGCATATTTGGAAGTTGAGTATACTCCAAAGAACATTTTATGCTAAAAAAGGTTCTATACTGACAAGAAAGAACTGTTGGCACTTAAAAATGATTCTATATAGAACATTTTAGGGGTTCCAAATACACACTAAAAATTCTGGGTAAAAAACAACCCAATGTTGGGTCAAATATGGACTAACCCAGCAATTGAGTTGTTATAACCCAGCGTTTGGGTTGTCTTAAGCAAATATTTAACCCAACCGCAGGATTAAAACAACCCAATTGCTGGGTTAAAACAACCCAATTGCTGTGACCCAACATTGGGTTAAAACAACCCAACATTTTTTAGAGTGCATGTAGCGCAGAACCTTTTCTTCTAAGAGTGTAGTACACTGTAAAACCCAACAGTTATTCTAACTAACACTTTTTAGGTAACTTTTATGTTAACTTAATTGTACAAATCTACACTCTAAAAAATGCTGGGTTGTTTTAACCCAATGTTGGGTCAAATATGGACTAACCCAGCGATTGGGTTGTTTTAACCCAGCGATTGGGTTGTTTTAATCATGTGGTTGGGTTAAATATTTGCTTAAGACAACCCAATCGCTGGGTTAAAACAACCCAACTGCTGGGTTAGTCCATATTTGACCCAACATTGGGTTGTTTTTTACTCAGAATTTTTTAGAGTGTAGTAATCCATACTGTGTACTCAGAAAACCCAAATTAAGATAATATTGATTGGTTTAAGTGCCATTTGTGTCAAGCAAAAAAAAAAAAAAAAAAACGTGTTCCCTTTGGTTGGCCTCTTCATTCATATTATTGTAATGATCTTCCTATTGATGCAGCAATGTCAAGTCTTCAAATGAAGATATGTTGCTTTTAATAGATGACCTAGCTTCTGGCTGAATAATTAACTATAGTTAAAGCAACTTCCTGTTGTGTCACATAAATTATCGTTTACAATAATTGCTACCATCATAAACACCTTGTGAATCTTTTAATTTGGTTTATATAATCCCTTTATATTAGTGAAATATCTTGCACACTAAAAAATGCTGGGTTTAATTGGGTTGTTTTAACCCAGCGGTTGGGTTAAATGTTAGCTTTAAACAACCCAACAGCTGGTTTAAAATAACCCAATTGAACCCAACTTGGGTTGTTTTTAACCCAGCATCTTTTAGATTGTATTTGATCATGCTTGAGTCACACACAGACTTGCAAAACAATGGTAGCTATACTAAGAGTAAATCTAAAGTAAATGATCACGTATGAGCTACAGTTCTTCAGAATGCTTGTGGAAGTGAACTATACTAATTAAGCATTTGTTAGCACAACATACTATACCTACTTCACTTGTCTTGTTTTTTATGTTTGTTTTGTTTTTATCGGTTTGCATGCTTTAAAATGTAACTAATTAGATTTTACAGGGTATAAAACAGCATATTGTAAGTGCATGTGCATGCTGCGCTTCTATTATTAGTTTATTTACCGTGAACATGTTTTCCATTTGTTTATATACACTGAAATTCAATTATTGTCTGTGGCAATATGTGAACTGCAGCAGAAACCCACAATATGGCTTTCATTGTTTGGCCTCAGTCATTGTGAATGCCTTTGAATAGAGTTCAGGTTCGTCATATAAGTCTGTTGCCTGCATTTATTTTTAAACAGAGCAAATAATAGAGCTCCTCCATGAAAGCCAGTGTTCTGTGACCTGACATTTAGATGTATTATCTGCCTCGTCTTATTCTCTTTAAACTGGGCTCACTCTAAAAGAAAGAGAGGGGGAAATATGAAAGTTTCTGTATATAAGTATAAACCTGTATTGGATTATATCCCTTCTGCGTTTAGCCCATAATGTTGCATGGAATCACTAATGCGCTGTCGCTGGTGATGCATGAACACACACCTAAATCAGCATTAGATTCATAAATGTGAAGGTGAATCTGACAAACCAAGACGAACGGAAAGTTAGAAAAGTGCAGAATAAACTTAACATGGCAAAAAGAGCATTTGAAAGACAGAAATAGAAAGATAACAAATACTATTAAGTAAAATCAATGTTTTCTAAAAACACAGACAGCCACAGACAAAGAACAAACGTCTATTAAGACATAAAGGTATCACTTCATAATAAGGTCCATTTGACAACACTGGTCAATGCAAAAACAATTACCAACATGTATAATTTATAATGATACAGAAGATTGTATTTCAAATAAATGCTGTTCTAGAGAGCTTTCTATTCATCAAAGAATCCTGAAAAAAAAAAAAAAAAATAAATAAATGTGTGTGTACTGTTGTCGGCACTGATAATAATCTTAAATATTTCTTGAGCAGCAAATCATCATAATATGACCCTGAAGCACAAAACCAGTCCTGCGTCTCACGGGTAGAGTATCTGTGGAAATACCCAACAACACATTGTATGGGTCATCCATTTTTATTTTATGTCAAAAATCATTAGCAAATTAAGATCATGTTCCATGAAGATATGTTGTTAATTTTCTATACATCAAATAATGTATTATTAGAAGTAATATGCCTTGCTAAGAACTTTAATAGTGATTTTCTCAATATTTTGATTGTTTTTTGCACCCTCAGATTGCAATTTTTTGGATCTTGGTCAAATATTATCCTCTGCTATCAAAACATACATCAGTGGGAAGATTATATATTCAGCTTTCAGATGATGTATACATTCCTTATAAACCCTTATGAATGGTTTTGTGGTCCAGGGTCACAATTAAAATGATTTCTAAAATATCATTCAGCTTTGATCACAGGAATAAAATATATTTTTAAAATATTAAAATATAAAACAGTTGTTTTAAATTGTAAAAATAATTCACTTTATTTACATTAAATAAAATCAAATAAATATATTAAAAATCTTAATTATGACATTTTTCTTTTTCTTTTTTTTCTTTTTTTTTCTTCTTTTTTTTTCTTTTGGCTATAATAGTTTTCATATGATTGTCAACAAACTCCCTTTAAGACAGGTAGTTTCAATTGGCAGCCATCTTTGTAAAGCCTCTTGGGCATGTAAGTGCAGCTCCTGTCTCTTTGAATGGGGAAACAACAAATCCTCCAAAACTGTTTGCCAACACAATTACATTTGATCTTTGAATTCATCAATGAAATCTGACAACAACTGTCTGATAAAACTTTCTAAATGCTTGAATCATGGTGTAACACAGAACAACCGGAGCTTCTTACGGCAGCTGCAGTGACACGATGACTTTACTAATCAACTATTGGCTCTTTTATTTAGAAGGCGAGGCTTATTCGCTTTATTGGGCTCTGTGCTATCTCCCATTCAGAATTAGAGAGGCTACGAGGTGTGCCGTATAATTTCGAATCGATCCTTGCAGGAATAGGAGAATAGCAGAGGTGTGACTGTGGTAGTGTTTGGGGAGGTGGAATATCAGCCAGGCTTGCAGCGTTCTGGATGAGCAGTAGAGGTTTGATTGCATACGCTGGAGGCTGGCCAGTAATCAGTTTCATTAGTCGAGCCGAGAGCAGGCCTGTACCAGAATCTAAAGCTCTGTCCCGTTTCCCACCAGCAGTCTTCACATCCTCCTCTGAGTCTTTTTATTCCGGTAACTCAACTGGTATAGCATGATGTTTTCAACACTAAGTCTGCAGCTGTGGTTGCCAATATAATACTGCAGAAAACGAAAAAAAAAAGTAATGATAAAAAGTTTCAGTAACACTTTAGTATGGGGAACACATATTCACTGTTAACTATGACTTTTGCCTCAATAAACTCCTAATTTACTGCTTATTAATAGTTAGTAAGGTAGTTTTTGTAGCATTTAAGTTTAGGTATTGGGTCGGATTAAGAGATGTAGAATAAGGTCATGCAGAATAAGGCATTAATATGTGCTTTATAAGTACTAATAACAGCCAATATCCTAGTACTATGCATGATAATAAGCAACTAGTGAATAGTTAATAACTGAACCCTAAAATAAAAGTGTTACCAAAGTTTAAAAGTATTCTCTATTGATTGTGTACATGAACACAGGTGGTCACACTAAAAATGTCATCTTCAGCCAGTGTCTGTTCTGTTTTTTTGTTAGTTTTTATGTTTTTAGTTTTTTTGTTAGTTATGACCATAAAACATGAGTAGGTAAGGTAGGCAGGACAGGAATCTCAGTCTCTTGTGGCCAGACCTTCAGACTCCATGCAGATATGGCCATGAAACACCCAGAGGCCGTCTGACTGACATGTAAAGCAACCAATCACTGTTTGTGTTGTTTAGTGTCATGTTTAGGGGCACACAAATGTAAAGTCAATGTCCCATCAATGTGCCCACCCCCTTTTTCAGCGGTGCTGTTTCCGTAACTATTTTTTCCATTCATTTTTTCCCATTGAGATTTTGTTTTTAAAAGGTCTTTGTTAAAGGGTTATTGGCCATTAACCAAGACATCCATCTACAGGGTTAATCACAACACTACAAACTTTTATTTGAAGCAAATATGTGGAGTGTGCGGAGCTAACAATATCCATTGTTATTTTCTGTAAAGCATCACGGCTAATGTAGTTTTTCTCCAGGAATTCCACTGAAATATTAAATAAGCTAAAATTCTGAGGTCTGGCATCTTCAACAGAAGCAAATACCATGAATTAACAACCCTGTAGCTCACCGTAGGTCTGTCTTAAGAGGTTTATAAGTTATCGTTAATAATCAATTTCCCTATAAGGAGAAAATTCATGGAGTTTTTACTTCCAGAACCCAACAGTTGCATTCTATTACAGACCAGCCTGTATGTATCTTCACTATAAAAAATGCTGGGTTAAAAACAACCCAACTTGGGTTGTTTTTAACCCAGCATTTTTGATAGTGTTTAAATGCAAATGAGCTGCTGCTCCACCCCCTTTCCAGAAGAGGGAGGAGCCTGTACAGCTTGTGCCTCAGATACTCTGCCAAAACTAAAACATCCGTTTGGTTTTACTGATCATCTCTATCGCCCTCCCGTGACATTGCAGTTCTTCATCACAATGAGAGTTTATTATCTGTATGTGTTTTAAAGCCATATCAGTTTAAACTTCTGATGTATGGTTTTCTGAGCGCACACACACCTGAAGCACACGTACAGAAAGCTGTGTGTCAGACAGAGCATCTCGTGAGTATTAAACTAAGTTCTCTTTCACGTCTTATTGCGCTTAAACTGTCAAATACACACAAGGTTCTGTCAAAAACACACACAGTTCACATAAACACAGTCGGTTATGTCTGTAAACGTAAAGAAATCACATGTTTATATTTGATCTCTGTATTAAAGTGACAGTAGTGTAATAAACGGTACCTACTGCTATATCTGCTGTTAATATTAATCAAAAGACAAACAGAAAATCACCCACTGCTCTTGACTGAATGACTTTAGCAGCTTTAATAAGAACACATTTATATTGAATGCTCTGGAGAGGAGACAAATATGGTGGACTGTGTACAGCTCTCTAGGGGCGGGGTCTATGGTAATAGGGTGGAGTCCATCCAAGTCAGCAGTTGTGGGCGGGGCCTAAGCATATGTAGCGTTACACTACATTGCATTGAATTTGCAAATGACTCGTTCTGAGACACTGCTTATGAATTATGGGGATTAAAAAGAAGTGGTTGATTGATACATTAATGTTCAAATACGATGTAAAAGTAAATTTAGCCTTTTAAAGATCGAATGCAACATGCAAGTCTCCCTGTAGAATTCATCGAATCAGAAGAAACTCTTGAACAGTTTCCAATTTTGTGTGCCATATGCATCAGACGTCTAGCCAACGGCCCATGGGTCTGAGGCTGAGACTATCTCCAAACTTCAAGAACTTTGTCCGTTGTTGTTGCGGTTTCTGATAGTTTGTTCTTCTGTTTCTTCTTTATCTGTGTGGCCTAGTGTTGCCACCTTGTGGATCCATTAATTAGTGCAAATAATATCAGGCTCATGTGCAAAGTGTGTGCAGTTAGAAAATGATGTCTACAATGCTCGCATGCATCTGCTGAAGGTGCTGATATACTGATACTGTACATTCACACATTTTTTTTTAATTGAAAATAGCTAGAGTGTATATTATGATCATAAAACAGCCTTGCATATGCCTGCTCAATCAATTGCTGTTAAATCAATCACTCATGTATAGCAGTGGCCAATCCTTGTTTATGTGAGCCGTTCAGTCAAGATTTATCACTGGACATATTCAGTGCCGCATGTGCACGATGACAATCATAACTATTAAATAAAATACAGTAGCATTACACACACACACAGCCTATTAAATCAATCAACACATGCATTAAACTTACTGGATCATGGCGTATTTATGATATTTAAATGACAAAAAAAGGCTCATCATGAAGGCAGCTGGAGTCAATGATTCGGAGAGCAATCAAAACCCTATTCAGCATTTTTTTGAGTGATAGTGTGAAATCAGTCATTTGCCGGATGCCTTTTTCCTCATATTTAAGCACTGAGGACGGTGCTGGAGCTGTAGAGATATTGTTATGTTAATGAGAGAGAGTTCTAATCTCTCCAGCTCAGTACAGAGAGCGATTTTGAGCTTAGCATCAGCTGAACGCTCGGTCAAGAGCTGTTGCGTTACTCTCTTCATCTTGTACTAGTTGAGTCCTCTTAGAATCTATTTCATCTGCTCACTCAGCCGTTTACACTATAGACTCCATGCTTGTCGAAATGAGGTCTAATCAGAACAGCGGCAGAATAAAGTGTGAGTTGACAGATGGAGCTGTCCTTGATTCATTGTTGTACTTTCTATATGTATCATGTATAGATCGCAGTTTTTTTTTTTGTTGTTTTTTTTTTAACACATGCACACTTACTGTACAATAGGATTCTGTTTCGCTTTTCACTTTAAGCTTGTGTGCATGAAGACAGCAGATACATCACAGTGCAACAACAGGGAAAGATTACTCTGTTCATATTACTGTTTACCTTATCTTACCTTTTTTTTTCAAGAACAAAATTGCATTGCTGAAATTGAATGATTTTCACCAAAATACGAAACAGATTTCATTCTCATTTTATATTCAGTTGACTTAACTAGAATGTACTTGCATGGAAAAAGAAAATAAGTATAATGTACTTATTGTGTTCATACTGTATTGTGAAACACTTTTACAGAAATTGAGGTGGGACACAGGTTAAGTTAGGGGCAGGTGTGGTGGTGTGGGTCAGTTTAAGGGTAAAGTTAGGGGCAGGTGTGGTGGTGTGGGTCAGTTTAAGGGTAAAGTTAGGGGCAGGTGTGGTGGTGTGGGTCAGTTTAAGGGTAAAGTTAGGGGCAGGTGTGGTGGTGTGGGTCAGTTTAAGGGTAAAGTTAGGGGCAGGTGTGGTGGTGTGGGTCAGTTTAAGGGTAGAGTTAGGGACAGGTGTGGTGGCGTGGGTCAGTTTATGGGTAAAGTTAGGGGCAGGTGTGGTGGTGTGGGTCAGTTTAAGGGTAGAGTTAGGGACAGGTGTGGTGGTGTGGGTCAGTTTAAGGGTAAAGTTAGGGGCAGGTGTGGTGGTGTGGGTCAGTTTAAGGGTAAAGTTAGAGACAGGTGTGGTGGTGTGGGTCAGTTTAAGGGTAAAGTTAGGGACCGGTGTGGTGGTGTGGGTCAGTTTAAGGGTAAAGTTAGGGACAGGTGTGGTGGTGTGGGTCAGTTTAAGGGTAGAGTTATGGTCAGGTGTGGTGGTGTGGGTCAGTTTAAGGGTAGAGTTAAGGACAGGTGTGGTGGTGTGGGTCAGTTTAAGGGTAGAGTTAAGGACAGGTGTGGTGGTGTGGGTCAGTTTAAGGGTAGAGTTAGAGACAGGTGTGGTGGTGTGGGTCAGTTTAAGGGTAAAGTTAGGGACAGGTGTGGTGGTGTGGGTCAGTTTAAGGGTAGAGTTAGGGTCAGGTGTGGTGGTGTGGGTCAGTTTAAGGGTAGAGTTAGGGACAGGTGTGGTGGTGTGGGTCAGTTTAAGGGTAAATTTAGGGACAGGTGTGGTGGTGTGGGTCAGTTTAAGGGTAGAGTTAGGGACAGGTGTGGTGGTGTGGGTCAGTTTAAGGGTAGAGTTAGGGACAGGTGTGGTGGTGTGGGTCAGTTTAAGGGTAAAGTTAGGGGCAGGTGTGGTGGTGTGGGTCAGTTTAAGGGTAGAGTTAGGGACAGGTGTGGTGGTGTGGGTCAGTTTAAGGGTAAAGTTAGGGACATGTGTGGTGGTGTGGGTCAGTTTAAGGGTAAAGTTAGGGACCGGTGTGGTGGTGTGGGTCAGTTTAAGGGTAAAGTTAGGGACAGGTGTGGTGGTGTGGGTCAGTTTAAGGGTAGAGTTATGGTCAGGTGTGGTGGTGTGGGTCAGTTTAAGGGTAGAGTTAAGGACAGGTGTGGTGGTGTGGGTCAGTTTAAGGGTAGAGTTAGAGACAGGTGTGGTGGTGTGGGTCAGTTTAAGGGTAAAGTTAGGGTCAGGTGTGGTGGTGTGGGTCAGTTTAAGGGTAAAGTTAGGGACAGGTGTTTTGGTGTGGGTCAGTTTAAGGGTAGAGTTATGGTCAGGTGTGGTGGTGTGTGTCAGTTTAAGGGTAGAGTTAGGGACAGGTGTGGTGGTGTGGGTCAGTTAAAGGGTAGAGTTAGGGACAGGTGTGGTGGTGTGGGTCAGTTTAAGGGTAAAGTTAGGGTCAGGTGTGGTGGTGTGGGTCAGTTTAAGGGTAGAGTTAGGGTCAGGTGTGGTGGTGTGGGTCAGTTTAAGGGTAGAGTTAGGGACAGGTGTGGTGGTGTGGGTCAGTTTAAGGGTAGAGTTAGGGACAGGTGTGGTGGTGTGGGTCAGTTTAAGAGTAGAGTTAAGGAACGGGTGTGGTGGTGTGGGTCAGTTTAAGGGTAGAGTTAGGGTCAGGTGTGGTGGTATGGGTCAGTTTAAGGGTAGGGTTAGGGACAGGTGTGGTGGTGTGGGTCAGTTTAAGGGTAGCGTTAGGGACAGGTGTGGTGGTGTGGGTCAGTTTAAGGGTAAAGTTAGGGGCAGGTGTGGTGGTGTGGGTCAGTTTAAGGGTAGAGTTAGGGACAGGTGTGGTGGTGTGGGTCAGTTTAAGGGTAAAGTTAGGGGCAGGTGTGGTGGTGTGGGTCAGTTTAAGGGTAGAGTTAGGGACAGGTGTGGTGGTGTGGGTCAGTTTAAGGGTAAAGTTAGGGGCAGGTGTGGTGGTGTGGGTCAGTTTAAGGGTAAAGTTAGAGACAGGTGTGGTGGTGTGGGTCAGTTTAAGGGTAAAGTTAGGGACCGGTGTGGTGGTGTGGGTCAGTTTAAGGGTAAAGTTAGGGACAGGTGTGGTGGTGTGGGTCAGTTTAAGGGTAGAGTTATGGTCAGGTGTGGTGGTGTGGGTCAGTTTAAGGGTAGAGTTAAGGACAGGTGTGGTGGTGTGGGTCAGTTTAAGGGTAGAGTTAAGGACAGGTGTGGTGGTGTGGGTCAGTTTAAGGGTAGAGTTAGAGACAGGTGTGGTGGTGTGGGTCAGTTTAAGGCTAAAGTTAGGGACCGGTGTGGTGGTGTGGGTCAGTTTAAGGCTAAAGTTAGGGACAGGTGTTTTGGTGTGGGTCAGTTTAAGGGTAGAGTTATGGTCAGGTGTGGTGGCGTGGGTCAGTTTAAGGGTAGAGTTAGGGACAGGTGTGGGTCAGTTAAAGGGTAGAGTTAGGGACAGGTGTGGTGGTGTGGGTCAGTTTAAGGGTAAAGTTAGGGTCAGGTGTGGTGGTGTGGGTCAGTTTAAGGGTAGAGTTAGGGTCAGGTGTGGTGGTGTGGGTCAGTTTAAGGGTAGAGTTAGGGACAGGTGTGGTGGTGTGGGTCAGTTTAAGGGTAGAGTTAGGGACAGGTGTGGTGGTGTGGGTCAGTTTAAGGGTAGAGTTAGGGACAGGTGTGGTGGTGTGGGTCAGTTTAAGGGTAAAGTTAGGGACAGGTGTGGTGGTGTGGGTCAGTTTAAGAGTAGAGTTAGGGACAGGTGTGGTGGTGTGGGTCAGTTTAAGGGTAAAGTTAGGGACCGGTGTGGTGGTGTGGGTCAGTTTAAGGGTAAAGTTAGGGACAGGTGTGGTGGTGTGGGTCAGTTTAAGGGTAGAGTTAGGGACAGGTGTGGTGGTGTGGGTCAGTTTAAGGGTAAAGTTAGGGGCAGGTGTGGTGGTGTGGGTCAGTTTAAGGGTAAAGTTAGGGACAGGTGTGGTGGTGTGGGTCAGTTTAAGGGTAGAGTTAGAGACAGGTGTGGTGGTGTGGGTCAGTTTAAGGGTAAAGTTAGGGACAGGTGTGGTGGTGTGTGTCAGTTTAAGGGTAAAGTTAGGGACAGGTGTGGTGGTGTGGGTCAGTTTAAGGTTAGGGTTAGGGACGGGTGTGGTGGTGTGGGTCAGTTTAAGGTTAGGGTTAGGGTCAGGTGTGGTGGTGTGGGTCAGTTTAAGGTTTGGGTTAGGGACAGGTGTGGTGGTGTGGGTCAGTTTAAGGGTAGAGTTAGGGACAGGTGTGGTGGTGTGGGTCAGTTTAAGGGTAGAGTTACAGACAGGTGTGGTGGTGTGGGTCAGTTTAAGGTTAGGGTTAGGGACAGGTGTGGTGGTGTGGGTCAGTTTAAGGGTAGAGTTAGGGACAGGTGTGGTGGTGTGGGTCAGTTTAAGGTTAGGGTTAGGGACAGGTGTGGTGGTGTGGGTCAGTTTAAGAGTAGAGTTACAGACAGGTGTGGTGGTGTGGGTCAGTTTAAGGTTAGGGTTAGGGACAGGTGTGGTGGTGTGGGTCAGTTTAAGGTTAGGGTTAGGGACAGGTGTGGTGGTGTGGGTAAGTTTAAGGTTAGGGTAAGGGACAGGTGTGGTGGTGTGGGTCAGTTTAAGGTTAGGGTTAGGGACGGGTGTGGTGGTGTGGGTCAGTTTAAGGTTAGGGTTAGGGACGGGTGTGGTGGTGTGGATCAGTTTAAAGGGCTGATGAATTGAGAAATCAACTTTCCCTTGAGCTTTTGTTATATAAAAGGTCATGGTAATATAGGAATATCTAAGTTTCAGAGCTGAAAACTTCCTTGTTTGTCAAAGAAAAGCTTTTATAGTCACCAGGCTCAGCAAATGGTCCTGTGCTTCATTCTTACGTCACTGCTTGACGAAACACACTCTACAGCACATCTAATCCAGTAGCCTCGCCCACCGACTCATGGAGCTGATCGGCTCGCGCTGGTCAACAACACTAAACATGCCGAGGAAGATTAAGATATTGCGCTATTCCTGGTTGTGGAAGAACACGGTCGCTGCATAAGCTTCCTTCTGATCCTAATATTAGGAATGAGTGGTTGAACTTTATTTTTAATGAAGAGGGGAAGACATGTTCACTTGAGTTCACTGCGGGATCGTTTGTAAACTAATCTCCGGTCGATGCTGGATTTGGATCGGACAGGAATTGTGCAACTTATTTGAGTAAAACGTGTTTTTATATGTAATAGTATTGCATTGTTATAGATCGTTTTGCTTATGTGTACGTGTCTAACAGAGCATAACTTTAGCACACTGGACTCAGACACGTATATCGCAAAGCAAGATGCTTATATTCATATTGCTCGGTTGCCAGAAGGCATGTGGCAGATTGTCAACAAAAACAGTAAAGTTTTTTAGTAAAGTTTTGATCATACTAATAATTTAGAGGCCTTGAAATGTTGTGTATAAATATAAAACAGCAGGCTGTGCAGGGTTAATATAGTCAAAACTACTTACAGAGCTGTTTTGTGTAATAACAGTTTTTTTTTTTTTTGTTGTTGATCTAACTACAGTCTTTATTCTTCACCACAATGGAAACCTCTTATTAGCATTCTGCAAGATAATTTATTTGCTTTGAGGCGATTCATTTACTCGGATTCTCTCAGCTTGTTTACAGCATGCTCTTGTGTGTGCAGTATATTATAGTTATTAAAGAGGAAAAGGACAAGTGTGGTATTCAAGTTATGTATTAATCAGCAATGAAATGGCATATTTTATCTTTCCATATTATGAGCAGTAAGCTGTGGAATCTGGAGGGCCCTTGTGATGGATCAAACCATTAAACCGGTGCGTCTCAAACAATTCAGGCCAAGCACCAGCAGCTTAGTGTTTAGTGTTAATACAACATATACATGTCTGCAAAATATTATAAAACATCTACCTGCAAGGAATATTACATATCCAGAACGTGTACAGGTGTAACTGGTGTCAAAGAGGTATCCTATAGTAACGTTCCCATAACGATCCGAGACACTCAGGATGTGGAGTCCTTTAAAGCGATCGCTGAAAATTCTGGATGTTTTTGGCACGTTTAGGGGACCATATTTTATTCGAAAATGTGATTTTCCCAGAACTTCCTTCTGGTGTCAAGGACGTCAACATATTAGGACAGTAATGATGTGGAGTTCTTTAAAGGGTTGGTGGACGTTATTTGGCGGACCTTCATGGAACATTCAGGACATTCTCCGAAAATTTAGGGGACCATATTTTATTTGCAAATTTGATGTTCCCAGAATGTCCTCGCTGGTGTCAAGGTACACCTGGTAACGCTCCCAGAACATTCTGAGGCGTTTTTTCCGAGTTATTTGAAGGGTTAGGGGATGCTATTTGGTGGACCTTCATGGACCATTCAGGGCGTTCTGGGAATGTTTAGAGGACCACTACTCTAGGATGTTCACTTAGGTCTCTACATAGCATTCCCATAATGTCTGCAGGACAACATTCAGCTTTGATGACAAGACTAAAGATTATGATATATTCACATAGAAAACCAACCCAGGCTCATTGGAAATACGTGACTCTGCCTACATTTTTGCAACACCCCAATTATGTACCTCCAGGTACGTTTACCTGCAATTTTGGGGTGAAACGTCCACCGGAGGCGCTAAGTGGTAATATTTATTCTCCATTCCCCAGACTGATCTCAGAAAATGGCGTATGAAACGCCAATTCGTATGCCATTTTGGTGTGCTATCAAGACGCATAATCGCTTTTAGCGTGTTTATCAACGCCGTTTAATTCTATCCCCCTACACTGCCCCTGCCCCTAAACCTACCCAACACACACACGCACGCACACACACACACACACAGCCCCTAAACCTACCCATCACACACACACCGCCCCTAAACCTACCCATCACAAGAAACATTCTGCATTTTTACATTTTCAAAAAAAACAATTTAGTATGTTTTTAAATCCATTTACCTTGTGGACACACACTCATATTCAGACACATTTTGAAAGCGTAACTCAAAATCTTCCCTAAACCTACCCATTTGTGTGTTATAAAAAACAGGATATAACAGGCAGATATGACTGCATACATCATTTATTCAGAAAGTACAAACATCCCAAGTGTTCCAAAGCCAAACGATTGATTTGTGTGAAGAAAATCCCCAAAAGCGATCAGTAACGTCGAATCCATCCGCCAGAAGATTAATACATTTCAAATATTGCCGCCCGGAAGAAATGTCACGTCAGCTTTGACCACATTGGCTCTCGTGTGTCTCGTGACCGATCGCGTCACTTGCCGTGTGTATCATTTGAATCAGAAATATGAATGAACGAGTGCGTGTGTGTTCTGTTCGCAAAGGAGCGCGATTATCATTTCAACGACTAAAACATTAAGATCATCTCTGTTCTTCACATGGAGATATCGTATGACTTCAGAAGACTTGGAATGCAACATGAGTTAATACTTTTATACAGTTTTTTGGTCAGTTTTTGCAATAAATACCTGTGACTGTACATTTATTTGCATGTTACTGTTATGTGTTTTTATTTTGTTGAGAGTTGGTAGGTTTAGGGTAGGAGTGGAGTTAGTTACTCCAAAATATAAAATTATGCTATAAATAGCATAATTAAATAGACGTTAATGGGGGCGGAATTTCCTTGTATGAGCCTTATGGACAATTCTACCGGAAGAGCGTGAGAGAGAGAGAGGGAGAGAGCGAAAGTAACAGGCTACGCCCATCAAAGCGCTGGCTTGTAGGATGCTGGACAGGTGATGTGCACATAACAATGTCACCAAAAAAGTGCGTTTTTGGTTGCCAGACCAAGACAGTCCTGCACAGATTCGCCAAAACCCCTGCGTTAAGGCAACAGTGGATGTAATTTGCTTTTCCGGATCAGCAACTGAGTTGCGCGAATGTTTATATCTGTTCGCTGCATTTCGGTGCCGACTGTTTCATAAACAAGGCCCAGCTCGACGCCGGATTTTCCCAATCGCCTAATGCTGAATGATGGAGCAGTCCCAACGTTAGAACCGCAGGCGGTGAGTGAGACTGCTTCAAATGTCTGTGTTTTTTTTAGTCCGCTTACTGTCTACACAAACCACGCGTAAACACACAAACACACGTGCACAACTGCACTTCCCACATGTACACCTTCAAAGACAAAAATACGACGATATAATTCAAGTATAAATATGTAAATAACACAAGCCGCTAAGCATATTATATAGTTAGTGTATAACTTGTACCACATAGAGACGTCCTGCTCTAGTCGTTTTTGCTGCTGCTCCTGTTCAACTGCAGCCTCTGGGTCTGATTCCGGATCATAGATGTATGGCTGTATCTGATTAAAAGCCATATTTTTATTTTGAATAAAGTTTTTTTCCCGCTGTTGACACAGCTTTACGACGCACTCGACTCAACATAGCAGCAGCGAGCACACGTCATTATTTAGCTCCGCTCACACGAGACGCCCCCACCCGCTCGGCTTTTTTCGGAAAGACTCGGAACAGCGCATCTTTCTTATATAATTATTAAAAAAATAAAGACTTTTCGGAGATATGCAGGATGCAATGCTACTCTATAGGTACTCAAGATTGACATGACACTGACTGAAACTGAGTGTTTCACCCCCCCCTTTAAACAAATAAATGCAGCCTGTTTGATATTTTTGGTATATCTGTCAGCTTCTTGGTTTACTGAAGATTGTGATTTAAGCATTAAATATAACACAATCTGTCATAAAAAAATAATAAAATAAAATAAAATAAAACAATGGATTAATAATTAGATGAATAATAATAATAATAAATAAAATAGCTTATTGGCTGTTAGGTAATCCTAGTAAAATCTTCAAATGTGATGTATAGCTGACACAAATATCTGATATTTTCTTTTAATCTGACCCTCGAAGCTCATAGTCCCGTATCCGTGTCTTATCTGAGATGAGACACAGTAAACACAGTTACTCTGATGTCTCACGAGTCCCACACACACACACACACACACACACACACACACACACATACACACACATCGCTATCATTGTTTATTGCTGCAGATTGTTCTGAGACAGTTCCAGGTTTGCAGACTTACGAACACCAGGGCGTGAGAGACCGGTGAGCGCTGATGAGCTGTCATAAACAAGAAGCCGGATCTAAATTAATTTCCTGCTGCTGTGATCCTGCAGAATGCCACCCAATGAAAGTCAAATGTTTGAGCGCTAGATAAGACGATGGCTGTGGGACAATCAAACTCATGCCACACAAAGAGTAAATAATGAAAATACGGCATGAATCGGAGCAGTAGAGAGTGACATTGCAGGACAAATAAACAGTGGATGTGCAAGAGAAACGGATACATGTGAATGATGTCAATAGTAGTAACTGAAACTGGGTCATATAGTTTTATTGTTTAATAATGTTTCACTTATAATGTCAGTATAGCATTTACATAAAAAAATGGTCATGATTAGAAATACAACACAATTTCCCTAATCTGATTTTAGCCTCTGATATGAATGAGCTGCTTGAAGGGGGTGTGGCTGGTGTGAGACTTCAGTGTAAACGCCCACTGCTGTGATTGGCTGCTGTGAGACTTCAGTGTAAACGCCCACTGCTGTGATTGGCTGCTGTGAGACTTCAGTGTAAACGCCCACTGCTGTGATTGGCTGCTGTGAGACTTCAGTGTAAACGCCCACTGCTGTGATTGGCTGCTGTGAGACTTCAGTGTAAACGCCCACTGCTGTGATTGGCTGCTGTGAGACTTCAGTGTAAACGCCCACTGCTGTGATTGGCTGCTGTGAGACTTCAGTGTAAACGCCCACTGCTGTGATTGGCTGCTGTGAGACTTCAGTGTAAACGCCCACTGCTGTGATTGGCTGCTGTGAGACTTCAGTGTAAACGCCCACTGCGGTGATTGGCTGCTGTGCATCTTTGCATATCAAAATAGCTCCACTCACTAGTTTAACTCTCTCAAGAACTTCTTACAGCTCTCAATGTTATTTAATTATAAACATGGTTTATCATAGCATTTTGGCATTATATTCAGATCGTGGCATGAAACGTTGAAGTGATGATCATTGTAGCCAAATGTTGAGCTCATGAATCCAGTGATCTCGTCATTGCAACTCGAGTTCTGCGCACTAACGAATGTTTTCATCATAACTAACAGTGCAAACACAATGTAAATAAGAGATTCATTGATTATAACAGGAGGTTTGATGCAAGTCCAGAACTCAGTCACTGATAAACTCAGTCTGCTCCAGCGATTGTAAAGGGGGCGTTGTTTGATCACTTTCTATATATAATTTAATCACAATTAATCACAACAGATTATTTTCATCTTACGAAGAGAAACAATGTGAAGTTGAGCGGTTAGTCACTGGTTTGATTTACTGACAATACTGACTATACATCAATCAATCAACTTATATTTATATAGCGCTTTTACAATGACGATTGTTTCAAAGCAGCTTCACCGTGTTAATATTGCAACAAGATTAGATTTGTCTGTACGGTCGTTCTGGAGAAAACAGTGATGTTATCAGCTAATTTTCAATTTATCATATAGCGACAATGTTGGCAGATCTGTATTATAGTTTATAGTAGAGCCCTGCATTTATGCCCGAGCCCGACGGGCCCCGACTTTTTTACGCCCCTCGGGCCGGGCTTCGGGCAAATTTTCACGTCATACCTAAAACGCGGGCCGGGCTTTGGGCCTTTTTTAGGCTTCTCCTTCTTTTTATATTTATTTTATTAATTAAAAGGAACAATGAGATGTTCTGCGCTGGTGAACACGAGACCATAATAGCTAACGCGACTGTCAAGATGGCTCGCACAGTGTTCAGAGCATGTTCAGAGTCCGCGCCAGCAGCAGCAGCGCGCGTTTCTTCAGCGCAGCTGCTAGAGTTAAGGCCGGAGACACACTGCAAGCGTGGTGTGAGCGTGGCGTTTCTGTTGCGTGTCATCCGTGGGGCGTCTGCTGCTATTAATGAACAGGGCTATCAATGTAGTCCGATCACTAAACAAACCAATTCAGAAGGATGAGAGCATTTCAGACGAAACCGGACAAATGTAAATGTAGCCTATCTGGTTGTTTAAACCACATGTATACATTTTACTCCTGGCAAACGGTTAAAAAATAAACGTGTGAGAGCGTGTTATGGGCTATATGTTGTAGTCAGATAGATATGATGGCGCTGCACGCATTGCCGCAAATGACTAATGCAAGCCAACGCAAATGGCCGTAAATGAAACTTAAAATAAGTCTTAGATGCTCAAAAACACAATCATCTTCAATAAAAATGAATGAGACTTATGATCTTACCAGTGCGCGCTTTCTTATGTGGTCTTTGAATTTGAAATGAGCTGCTGAATAAAATGCCTCTTGAATCTTTTGCTTCGGTTGCTGTAAACTCCGTTAAATGAGCATATACCCCGGGAATTGAAGATTGGATTTACATTCATTTTGCGTAGGTGTAAGGTAGGCTATAAGACAACCTGCATGTTCTTTTTTTTATTATTTGTTTTTAGATTGTTTAGCTCCGTTTGCGAGAGCCGCGAGCAGAATCAGCCTGCCTCAGCTCCTCAAAAATGCCTTTTAGGCTACTGGTGGTGGTAATAGTTGGCGAAATTAACTAACATTGTGATGCTTGAAGTGTTTTATATTTATGGATTTTATTATAGGCAAGACAAGTCAAGAGTTGATTTGAGAGACTAAATAGATTTAATATGCGGTTAACTCACTGTCGGCCGCTGGTCGCTTGGTCGTCACTTAAAAAAAATTAAAACTATAATTTAACAAACAAAAAAATACTCTAAACATTTTTCTAAATTAACTCAATAAAGAAACGAAATGAAATATAACTACTTTGACATTAAAAACAAAACAGAACTATTTTAATGGCTGAAAAAAAAAAAAAAAAAAAACGGGCTCCAGTCAGACTCGGGCCGAGAATTTTGATAAGCTGTCGGACACGGGCCGGGCTAGGGCCTCAGCGTCTCGGGCCAGGGCCGGGCTAGGGCCTAGATTTGAGGCCCGTGCAGGGCTCTAGTTTATAGAATTAAATAAAACCTAATTAATTACTTGAATATTACATATCAGAAATCACTGGTCTCAGATCAGGCATTAGGATTAACACGGTTACTCACATGTTGTAGCATTACTGTCGAGTCCATATCGTAAAAGTCTGTTTCCAAAGCCTGCGCTGAAATTGTGACTGATTTCCCAAAGAATCCACAGTGGAATGTACAGAGTACACATAAATAATGCTCGACTGAGACATTCACATTGTTGAAAATAAATAAGCACATTCCTAGCATTAGGATCCTCTGGAAGGTAATGTTATTTGTAGTGCAGTGATCCTGTATCGCTCTTCTCTCCTCGTCATCTCACTAACACTCCAGTGGGCGGAGCCAAAGATGCAGTGATGATGAAGTAGGCGTTGATCTTCTTCTGAGACAGACTCAATGACTGCGTTTACATGGACAGCAGTAATCTAATTATTTACCTTATTCTAAATAAGACAATATTCTGATTAAGGTGTTTACATGAGTTGCTTTTAGAGTACTCCGTTCATGTTCCCGTTTTACATGTGATAGAACATAGATCGAGTATGGCACGTCATTACGTCCCCATGCTACGCTATGTTCTCCAACATCCAATCATAGCGTGACTTTGGCAGGTCTGTTAATTTTATGGGCTCAGGAAACCCGCTGTAACTTCACCTGCAGGTGTCGCTGTTGGACAGTTTTACTTTACATTAAGAAGTATAAAAAACGTGCGTTTTTATAATGTTTTATATACATTTATGTTGATTTATTTTTGTAATATTATGTATTGCCTCTTTCTGTTTTTTTGAAGAGACACTGCCCCTCTTTCCTCCTTATTGACAGCCTACATTTAGAATAATATCTTTGATTAATGATGAAAAAGCTTTAAAAATCGTGACTGTTTGGATTGTTTTTCCTGCCGTCGAGCCACAGGCGTTCACTGAATGACCCATCTGGTTTGCGAATACAGATACAAACTTATTGTATTTTACTTTTACAATGAGCATAATAATTACAACAAAAATAAAAATATAGAGAGAGGACGCAGTGTTCAGAATGAACAGTCAAGTAAAACACACACACACCGCCCATAGCAACGCGTTATGGCAACAACATTTCAGACGGACAGATACATACAAGATAAACGGGACTTTTCCGGCATTTGTTACTGGTTTGTAGACGTTGTTATATTAATTATAATTCCAATTCTGTTTTATTGGCCACAATATTATCGATGATTGTTGAGCGGGAAACTTTTGATTAATTTTCAAAAAAGGCAGAGGCTCGAACCCACAAAGCCTCCCCTCTGCACTTCCCTGGTGTGCGTAACGTTATGTGTCCTGTCACAAAATGCGGCGAAATCTCCGACACGACATTAATAGTTAGATTAAGGTGTGTACATGTCTCCGATAATGCGACTAAAATAGGCATACTCCACATGTCTTAATCCGATTTATGTGTAGTTAGATTATGACTTTAATCAGATTGAGGTAATTAGAAATCGCTGTCTACATGGTAGCCTCTTAATCAGAGAATTGTCTTAATCAGATTAATATCGGAGTATTGTTGTCCATGTAAACGAGGCCAATGAGTCGTTCTCTGGGCTTGGATACAATAAAAGCTGTTTTTGGACCAACAAGGAAGTTTTCAGTTCTGAAACCTACAAGATATTCTTATAATATGATGATCTTATATTTAGAAAGCTCAAGGAAAATTTGAGCTCATTATCCCTTGTATTTATAGCCCTGTGTGTTACATTCTTTGTCTCATCGTTTTAGGTTGTTCTGTTCTTGTGTTTGATCCCTGAATCTCCTGAGAACCTTAGTTGATCTTTAATTAACCCTTGTGTGGTGTTCATATTTTTGTTACTCAGCCAGTGTTCGTGGGTCTGGTGGACCCGCTGCATTTTTGCTTTTTAAATCAACACAATCAAAAATGTTATGTTAAAATACTCAACAGATGTTTACTTCATCCCAATTACAAGCAATTGCAATAAGAATTGCAACCTCGTGTGGGAACGGCAGGGTTAGAAACAAAACTCACTCTTGTAGCAACTCTCACACTTACACACAATCTCTCACACGCACACAATCTCTCACACACACACACACACACACACACACACACACACACACACACACACACACACACACACACACACACACACACACACACACACACACACACACACACACACACTTGAATATGTGGTGTATGGTTCCTCTCCATAGGCATACTAGTTTTTCTAATGTACAGACTGTATAATCTATCCCCCTACACTAACCCTACCCCTAAACCTACCCAACACAGAAAACTTTTGACATTTTTTAAATTTCAAAAAACACCATTTAGTATGTTTTAGTTTGAGGACACATGTCATCATAAACCATGTTTACGTTGTAAAACCCATGTCATTATACACATTTGTGTCCTCATAAACCATATACATTAACACACACACATCCACGTATTAGTGTGGTATGAAAAGCAACATGGGTATAGGTTGGATAGTAATGTCAGTGCTTATTAAGCATCACGACATGCATGTTTCCAGCACTATTATTGGGACGAGTAATTCATCAGTGAGTTTAAATAAACAAAGAGGTGTGTGATGTCTGGCGTATGTCGCAGGTCCTTGCCGTGACCGCAGACAGTTATCAGATGCTTCGCTCTATGTCGAGCAAGATGGAGAGTTGGCCGATAGAAGGCTCTTGTCTTTCCACACACACTGTGAAAGAGCGTTCGGCCGCCCGGGCTCAACGCCAGCCCAATATCGGCCCACAACCAGCTTTTGATTAAACCACAAGGTTATCAGCTCTGATTCTCTGGCCGGCTCCCCTCTCTCATGGGCTGCTTCAGAAATATAAGTTTTGCTCACGACTTAATAAAAGCTAGCCAAGCCGCTCTTGTATTCATATGCTATAAATATTCCTCGTTTACTCTCTCTCTCTCTCTCTCTCCCACACACATATACAACTAATAGAGGACAAAATGGCTCTGTCATTTCATAGTGTTCAGAGTTTATCAGGCCTGTTCTCTCTCTCTCTCTACTCTTGTCCATATGTCTCTGTGGGAGTGTAACATGATAAATCTTCTCAAGGTCCATAGGCGGAATTGCTTCCCTTGGAATTGTGTAACACCAGGAAATATTCATCCGAACAACAATATCTCTTTTCCCGTGCCCACGCACTAAACCTTGAAATCAGAAAATGGCCCTTTCGCGAGAAGCATTCTAATGAAAGCATCTATTAATCACCAGAGTTCAGATATTAACAAGAAAAAGAGCCTCGATCTCGCCATCAGGCCGTGAGAAAGAGAAGGCACCATGCCAGCGTTATCATATAATCCCACACGTCAGCAGAATCCACACAATCGACAAACACCAATGCTTCCTTCTGAATGTTAAATATAAGGACATCAGGAGGTCTTTGTAATGGAAATGAAGACTTGAAATAAATGAATCATATGCTCTTGATCAAAGTGCTGCTAAATCGTGTACAATGTCTGAACTATAGCTCTGATACCCTCATGCGATGTGTGCATGTTGTATTAATCGCAATGCTTGATATAGAGACTGTAGGAAATGAAAGGAAGTCACATTATTTAGTGAAAAGAGCAAGTCAACGTATGTATTATTTGTTACCTCATATTGAACCTTTCTAATAAATAAAGTCATTGAGGATTGTATAGTTTAAATCAAGATTTTGAAACTGTAGTGGAAAGACAAAAATATGTTTAAAACTGGATCTTGATGTCCTGGTTCAGTTTTACAAGCATTTATAATTCTCTCTCTGAAAATATATATATTTTTTTTTCTATAATGTATATAGACACAATGGCAACAATAAGCATTTGGCTTTATCTAATTAATTTGGGTAGATTAAGTTGGGATGCACATTTTTATTAATGCATTTTTTTTTTCTACATCTGTAAGAAGTGTGTAAACTTAATTTTGAAATATTTAAATAGTTCAATCAATGGAGGCCCCACCTTACAATTTACAAGAATTAAAGGATCCGCTGCTAAGATCTTGTTGGCAGATACCACAGCACACCTTCAGGGGTCTAGTGGAGTCCATGCCTCGATGGGTCAGGGCTGTTTTGGCAGCAAAAGGGGGACCAACACAACAGTGCAAATGAGTTTTTTTTATTTATTATTTGCTTATTAAAATGTAGCATTTGTTCTTCCACATAGTATCATGCATTTGTAGATCATGGTAACCCAGGTAAAACCATGCATGGCTTTTCACTACCACAGTAAAAAAGGACAGTAGTTGTGGAGTGAAATGTGGTCTTCTAACATGTTCCTCCTGTTTTGTTTTGCATCAGTGTTTTAAGAATGTCAGTGCTGTTTTATCTGGCTTTAAACTAGTTTAACTCTTTCCCCGCCAGCGTTTTAAAAAAAAGTTGCCAGCCACCGCCAGGGTTTTTGACAATTTTCACCAAAATTGAATAGCCCATAGAATATTTTGTTTAATGAATATCTGAGCATGCAATATATCAAAATAAAGAGCGGACCCTCTTCTTTTAAACAAACCAAAAAAAAAAAAACGTTTTATTCTAGCTTCATGCATTCCTTTTTTATCAACACTTGAATATGGGTAGGTTTCATAAAAAAAGCAAGATTTTGAACAAAAAGCTGAGAAAATCAAATGTTTGTGAAAGACTGTTTCCAGATCAGATTCAGAGCGATGATCAAACACAGATGGAGGAGATCGAGTCCATCAACACTCCTAATGCTTACACAGTCCTAGAGCTCGTCCTGGGTCCACATTTCATTCAGTAACATTAGATAGTTTTGATTCATATGCTGTTTAATTAGGATGATCACGTTATTTTTAATATGCATATGATTACATGCGATCGCTCGCTTCACTGCGTCTTCCTCACGTGTGTATTGATCAGGAGATTCAGTACTCATTCAGAAGATGCGCAATAGCGCCCCCTAGCGCCCGACAGTGAAAACACGGAAACCCGGAAAATTCTGTTATTGGCGTAAGCGTTTTCTCACAAATAACGGAAATTTCCGTGTTTGACGGGGAAAGAGTTAAATTACAGTAGGGATAAACACTTCAGTTCTGAATTCAAATGCTTTCAGTGGATCAACGCATCCTGGAGTGTCTGCTTAGACCATGTCAGTTGGTGTCTCCTCTGAATTCGTCAAAAAAAAAACCGTCATCCTCAATAAACCCATCTCCGGCGCAATAATTCCGATCTTTGATGTATTCATACTCTCTAGTCCAATCGACGCGCCATCCTAAATAAACCCGTCTCTTGCGTGGTACCCTGAAATTTTGAATATTCTGATCTAATTTGATTTCTGACCTGTAAGCCCAGAATAATAATCCTCCACGGTGTGTTAATAGGCCGGAGGAGAACTGGCACCCCGACTGAGTCTGGTTTCTCCCAAGGTTTATTTTTCTCCATCATGCCCTGGTGAACTTTTGGTTCCTTGCCACTGTCGCCTTTGGCTTGGCTTGCTCAGCTGGGGACACTAAAATTATGATCAAAGTTATTCAACTAATTATACAAATACAATTTATGAATTAGGTTTTAATTAATTCTATAAACTATAATACAGATCTGCCAACATTGTCGCTATATGATAAATTAAAATAAGCTGATAACATCACTGTTTACTCCAGAACGACTGTACAGCCAAATCTAATTTTGTTGCAATACTGTCCTGTTTGACACTGTGAAGCTGCTTTGGCACAATCGTGATTGTAAAAGCGCTATATAAATAAAGTTGATTGATTGATTGAATAGCGGGCGCGGGATCAAGATCGGCACGCTCGCTGTTTATTGGGCAGAGAACTCTTCGAGTGACTTAATTTCGAGTGAGTTTCGTTCTGCTTTTGGAGCATCTGCAATTTGATGTTTCTCATGCGCAACACAAATGACAGTGTTTAATCAAAGAGCATTGGAAAACTGGAGTTATACCAATGTGGCACAGGCAGATACAAGGTTGCAAATGATACATGATACTATTTAGTCGCAGACTGGATGCCCGATTTACAGTGAATCTCTAATGGCAAGTTGGGGATATTTATAAAACGTGCTTAGCCGGAAACTTGGGGCTGGAGCCCTCTCTGGACATTGGTCTGGGGCTGGAGCCCTCTCTGGACATTGGTCTGTGGCTGGAGCCCTCTCTGGATGTTGGTCTGGGGCTGGAGCCCTCTCTGGACATTGGTCTGTGGCTGGAGCCCTCTCTGGATGTTGGTCTGGGGCTGGAGCCCTCTCTGGACATTGGTCTGGGGCTGGAGCCCTCTCTGGACATTGGTCTGGGGCTGGATCTGTGGCTGGAGCCCTCTCTGGACATTGGTCTGGGACTGGATCTGTGGCTGGAGCCCTCTCTGGATGTTGGTCTGGGGCTGGAGACGTGACTTGGTTCAGGACGTGGACCGTAGACATGGCGAGGCTCTGGATGTGGACCGGACTCTGGACAGGACTCTGGACATGGATAGGAGAGGCGGTCACTGGACTTTGGACGTAGACAGGACTGTCTGGTGTGGAGGGTACTGTGGGATTGTGGGAATCCTCGTTCACACAACCCACATTAAAGATGAACCAGCCAGCAACAGTGCATAATCAATGTACTGAGATAAAGTTCCAGCAACGTCACTCTCGGGCATCAGATAGTTTAAAAAGTCATTAAGTCCATCGCGAAAAATGCCCTTAAGGGCAACATCATTAAACTCCACCTTGCTGGAAAGGTCACAGAACTCAGCTACATAATCCTCTATGGCTTGGTTGCCTTGCCGGAGACAAAGAAGAGAAACTGGGAAGTGCAGTTTTATTCACTTAAATTTGGCTGGAACATGGACTTGACTCACGAACAGACACTCACCAACAAAGGTTACAGGTAACATTTAATACTAAACCAGGACACATGGAAAAAAACATGAGGGCTTAAATACTCAAGGACTAATGACAAGACAAGGGACACCATTGACCAACGATTAACCAATGAACATGACACAAGAACACACAAGGGCATGGGAATCACATGACAAACCAGGAAACAAGACTGCATGGCAAACTAAGAAACATGACAGGGGACAATGCAAACCCAAACATGACCCATGAACCAACCAAAACACACTGTGACAGCAGCGTTTGGCTAGAAAAACAACCGAGTGCTTTCTTTACAGTGATACATGTAACTACACTCTAAAAAATACTGGGTTGTTTCAAATATGGACAAACCCCGCCGTTGGTATACATTTGTATTTATATTTTTAACCCAACAGTTGGGTTTTGGTTTTATTTGATCCAAAACAACCCAACATTTTTTAGAATTTAATGTTTAGTGCACACTATAAAATTGACATTCAAACTTTGCAGTGAAGTACAGTAACTTTGCTTCATAATGCAGTCTGCACTTTTCATTCTGATAGCCTGCCGTATTTGAGGAGACTAGATGAATTGAGGACGACCAGAATCGTTAATAAAATGTATAGTGTAAAGAGCCCTTGAATTCCACAGTTCTATAAGATGTGCAGTTCAATAAGTAGTCCTTCGAAGAGTCACTCAAAAAACTTTCCAACTTTGTTCAAAAAAGTATTCAATGACTTTGTTCGAGTAGCTTTTCTATACACAAACTCGCGTCAGATGTAACCTTCGAAGGACGACCATTTATATGCAATCTACCTTCGAAATAGTTCAAATCATCATTGAGAGCCGTTTGATTGAAACCTCTAAATCAGAATAATTGGCACATCATGTGGAGGACCAGCACTTACTGCTGCTGAAGCTTTTTAGTGCATTTTAACCTTCATTTTAAAAGATGGAATGGCTCATTTTCTGCCATGTGTAGCAGAAGGGCTGCTTTCCCGCTGATTTGATGGTACAGGTATCTGTCATATGCATATGTGCGTATAGGAAATGAATTATTAAGCACTTGGCTATTAAACTAATTGCTTCTGTTATGTCAGTGTGTGCAGTTTCACTCTTACAGCCAGACATTTTTTTTAAATTTATTTCCCCTTTTTATTTCTTTGTGTTAAGTGCCGGTATTAGGTAGGGGTTGTGTGTTTGACTCGCTTCTCTCTTCTCTCTTCTCTCTCTCTCTCTCTCTCTCTCTCTCTCTCTCTCTCTCTCTCTCTCTCTCTCTCTCTGAATGTGTAATTTGAGATTGTCTTTTTCTTTTTAAGAAGAACATTTGGTAATACTTTATTTTGCAATGCCCTTGTTGCATGTGTTACTTGTACTATAGTAATAACAGTACATTGTGATTAATTACAAGTAACTAACCCTACCTTTAATTATACAGTATACCGAAAATGTTTTATTATTTGTTTTTAATGTCAGTGGTGTGTGCACTGGACAATACTCAAATTACTGTAATCTATATATATATATATATATATATATATATATATATATATATATATATATATATATATATATATATATATATATATATATATATATATATATATATTGCTATAAACTTTTAGCAGTGAAATACTGCTATATTTAATGCAAATTTTTCCTTGCAAATTCTATTATCAGCGTAACAATCTGAGCTGCGTAAAAGGCAGACAATAATGCTCATCTTTTAGAACAATGTGCATTTATATTTAAATTGTGACATATTTAATAAAAATAATGTTAGCTCTCTATTTTTGCCTATTTCAGTGCATTACCTTTGATACTATACGTTATTATCCTTTCTTTGTCAAAAAAAACTTTCCCTCTCTTTTTTTAGCCCATCTCTGTTGTGTGATGCTTAACTCTCACATGAGTTTTTGAAATATTTTTGAATTCTTTGCACTGTACTGACCATTGATATTTGATGTGCAACAATAGCTCGATCCGTAGGGAGTGTCTGATTGATCGGCCGCAGATCGTTAACGGATGCTAATCACATTCTATGACTGCATCCAAGCACTTAGACAATGACTTGTTGCTATTGCTGCTTTATCAGGCAATGACTTTGCAGGCAGATTAAAAAATGTACAGATACACACAAACTGACCACCAACTGCAACTTACAGACCCCGTCTTTATTTCTTTATAACTGTCAAAAAAATACAGGGAAGGACAGGCTACATATGTTGCCTTCAAAACTCGATCAGATGAAAGTACCTCAGAAGACAGGAAGTGAAGCGAACATTGAATTTGGACGTGCCTTGATGACTTCCTATCCTGGAAGGCAACACAGTCAACATTTGTCCGATCGCAATTTTATGATGTAAAACTGTAAAAAGTTGCCACTGACGTACATGCAAATAGTATACAGATGAGGCTTTTGCGGCATCTTCTGCTTTGTAACTTTGCGAAAGACTAGTAAACCATAATCATTTGTAGAAGTGGAGTGATTTTTTTCAAACCAAACTGAAGAATTGCAATATACCACCCATGATACGTATCGCGATACTCTCATGGCCTACCAAACATGGCCTCCCTTGGCCGGCCCTTGCCCATTGTTGAGGTTAACCTTCATTTACCTTATGTCACAAAACTGTTCTTTCTTGACCTTTGATTATGTATTAGGGTAGATAGTAATATTAGGGGTTTTTCCATCAAATGTAATTTAACTAGTGGTTGAATAAAAATGAGCAATTTAGGTTAAAAAGTATATTCATTTTTATTTTTTAATTTTTTAAATGAGCGATCATTTTGCTGAATAAACCTCTCTTCCTCATCTGCACTCTTAGAACAAATGTTTCATTGGGCTTCTATATAGAACCATAGGGTTCTTTACTCAACTCCAAAGAACCTTTTATGCGGTTCTATAATGCCAAGAAAGAACTCTTTTTGTCACAAAGGTTCTTTAGCTTATTATTCATTCATACTGTATATTACATTATTCTGCAACATGTTATAGTAGTAATTAAATTATTGTTTATTAAACTGTTGTAGTAATTTAATTTCACATTTTAATCATGCTGATATTGGAGGAGAAAAACTGAAATGGCACTCTTCGTGTGATATTGATTAACTACATAAAATGGGATGAATATATACATATTCTAACCTTCTTATCTTGAATTTTGTGATCATTCACATGCATTCATAAATGCATTTGAATACACTGAATAATGCAGTGAAATGTTTGTCAATAATATGAAATATTTAATCCGAAAAAAGAAAGAAAAAAAAACTAATGATAATGAATGAACCCCTAAAAGGTTCCATATAAAACCTGTTTCTTGGTTACAAAGAACACTAAAGGGTTCTGTTGATTAAACCCTTAAAATATTGTCTATATAGAACCATTTAGGGGTTCCAAAATACATAGCGCCGATAGAACCTTTTCTTCTAAGAGTTTGGGATGGTGCAGAGCCTCTGATGCCCTTCCTCACACTGCATTTATTTTGTTGGTTCACATTGAAGTCCATTATGTGGAGGAAAATCCTGGAATATTTTCCTTTAAAAATGATTTCATTTTGACTGGAGAAAGAGAGACATGAACATCTTGGATGAGATGGGGACGAGTAAAATATCATGGATTTGTTTTAGTTTGAATTAAACTAATCCTTTAAATAACAAGTAATCCCTAACTACAGGCCTTGCTCTTCTCATATCATATATAACTGCGAAACAACAAGCTTTAAAATGCTTTTTTTTTTCTTACTGTTAATTACATTTTACCCCACAGGGGGCGTTTTCCCGGCTCTTTATCCTGTTGCTAGAATGCTTCTCTCTACTGAATGCCAAAAAACACAAGTGTATCACACAAGTACGATAAAATAGAGAGAGATTCCAGAGAGCTTTGTAATAAATGGCAATAGATATCTTCTGTTGGTCGTTGTTAGTTACAGTCGGCAGCCGCTGCCCTGTCCATCGCTTCACTCACTGTTTGTGCCAGTGAAGTAGATGTGCCTAAATGTGCTTTTTTTCTCAAGAATCAGCCGTGAAATGGGAGCCTTGAAATGGGATGAATATAACTATCATGGTAGGAATAATGATGGGTGCATATTATTCCTAATATTCACTGCTCCAGCTCATGAAATATGAATGTCTGTCTGTGCGGTTTGTAAAATGACTTTCCTCATTGTTTGGTTTCTCCTCCAGTCAGAGCTGGTATTGAAATGATTCTTCATACTGTGAAGCACTGTTGTATCTTGTCTGATTGATTTTCAGATTTGATTTGAATTTTAATTTAAAGAGTACTAGATAATATTAATTTGAGTGTGTTTTATTTTTTTCAATTGTATATTGTTTTATGAATCATACATTTTAAACACTAGGCATCTTCAGAAAGTATAAATGTTTCCATATTAATAAAGCAATGAAAACTTGACTGTATAATTTAATGCATTGGCTGCTTGGATCACAGAGACAAAAAAGACTACAAAGAAAAATGAATTATTATTAAAGTATGACTAAGGCCTCCTGAGATTGCAATTGTTCAAATGAATTTGCTTTTAGACATGAACTTGATGAAATATATCTGTAATCTCACATTATGTATTGAATTAGGAACTCCCAAAGAATTATCCAAAAGTCATAATTTATTCACTTTCATTTGGAAGCTTGGAAGAAAAATATGAAAAAGATTATTGAGACTTTTTATCGGCTTTCATAATTTGCATCTTAAAATGCATAATACTGTATTACGTTATAGATAATACATAATATGTGTTATAGGTTTCACAATATTGGGTACTGTTCTACACACACACGCACATGCAAACACACTCACTTACACACGCTGGCTTGCACTTTCTCTCTCTCTCTCTCTCACACACACACACACACACACACACACACACACACACACACACACACACACACACACACACACACACACACACAGGTTTGTTTTTTTGTGAATTGTGGGGACATTACATAGGCGTAAAGGTTCTCTTTTATCATCTCGTGTTGGAGATCCACCTATGGGGAGGGCATCCATAACTGACCTCTGCAGAAGCATCCGATTGCACCAAGTCTGAAAAGACAGAAAGGAGTGTGCAGCCAATGCCCAGTAAGGCCCCACCCATCTACGGGCATATACAGTATAGCCTGAATGCGCTACTGTACATCAGGTGACATTCGTTTCTTGCGATTTCTGCACTGACACAGCTCGGTCGAATTAGCTCTGCTCACTTCTGAAGGAGCAAATATCTTAAGATCAGCTTCCACCAGGCATGACAGCTTCTATTCTGCCAGTTTCTCTGTGTCTGCCCTTGGAGCTATCTAATTCTGCTTCTTCCAGCGCTAGCTTATCACTGGCCTGCCCGGCTGCATGTGGTGCTCTTATCGCCGTTAAGGATCTTCACCCATTCTGCGTGGTTTGATTGGGTCTCAAGCACTCTGAAGAGGCCATAGAGAACCCGGAGAAATTAAAGCTTTAGCATAAGTTCTGCCAGGAAGAGTCAATGTTATGTCATAGATCACTTTCAGACCTAACCAATCTCGTCCTAATCCACAGAGTATAAAAGATGTTCACTTACACATGTCCGAGTTTGTAGATGCTGAAGCAGTTACCTCCAACCTCCCCACCATCACCAGGATGGTCCCCGTCTATATCTCCAGGGGTTGGCTTCGCCCCTGCCTTCATCTTTAGGAGAGTCGATTACCCTCAAAACAGAAGCTAAGGACAGGGCCTACACCAAAGAACTCTAATTATCATACTTGCTGGACTATCAATAAATTTGTTAATTTTTGCAATTCATCTGGCATCCGAATCTGTCTCGTAGAACTGCAGTTACTGCCTAGTGCTGCCAAAGAAACTCCTGTGACACTGCCTTAAATTTGCTGCTACCCAATGCGGCGAGCTTGACTTTTCAAACTTAGATGTAGGACATGGTGATGACAAAATAAGCCAGCTAGGCATGCACGAAGCCAGCTTGGCGTACTGTAGCACCACCCAAATAGGTAATGCACAATATTACAGGCATATCGTCTGCAGTTTGCTGTGAAACCCCCATGTTTCGCAGTTTCTGTCTGTTTGTGGTAGCAGGCTTGACTACCCAGAGAATGTCTGGTCTACGGATCCTGACATACATTACATAGACGATTGGCACACATCACATATCTGGGCTTCAGTGTAAATGTCACCAAAAGCAATATTACACCCAGCCAGAAGGTGATCTTCCTGGGCATGGAGCTGAACTCACTCTCCATGCGAGCACGGGCTCTCTCTCTCTCTGAAGAACTGTCTGTCACAAATCAGAAAGGGAGTGAGTGTGCAATATCGCACATGTCTCTACAGGATCTTATGGCTTCAGCTATCCAGGTTTTGCCACTAGGACTCCTGAGGATGTGGGCATTCATGAAATGGGTTTTGTCACTACATTTCATCCCCGTTACACGATCTTTGCCGCTCTGTAACACTGCAGCTCTGCTCTAACTTTTATGCACAGGGAAACCCTCTGGGGACGGTTATGTTATGGAAAGTTGTGACAATAGACACGTCCTTAACAGGCTGAGGTGCCACCCAAAAGGGCAGAACTGTGAACAGTTTGTGGCTGAGCAAACTACGTTCAGAGCACATCAATTATTTGGAGCTTCTGATCATTTGGAAGACTCTATTTTTCTGCTTTGTCTGCAGGGACATCACGTACTCATACACTGCGAAAATACCATGGCAGTGGCTTATATCAACCGTCAAGGCGGCGTTGATGGTAAGCTCCTTTTGGTAAGGAGCAGCGATTTTTCCAGTTGATGCACGCAACTCATGCTCCAGGGATTCTGAACAGAGGCACAGATCTTCTATTGAGCGGGAACCTGCTCGTCGGAGATTGGTGCATCCACCCTCAAGTAGAAGACATTATATGGATGAGATTTGGAAAGGAGTCTGTAGATCTATTCGCTTCACGGAAAAACAGCCATTGTCGTATGTTCTTCTCGCTAAAGGACTTGGACGTTCCTCTCGGGGTAGACCCACTGGCCCACCCATGGCCCAGAGTGCTGCGGTATGCCTTTCCTGCCCTGTGCCTGATAATTCCCACACCAGCCAAGGTGAGAGAGGGAATTTGTTGGTATTTCTGCAGTGTATGAGCACATGTCCCTGCAGACGAGGCAGAAAAAGATTCAGAGCCTTCCAAATGGTCAGAAGCACGAAATAATTGATGTCTCTCTCATTCTGATAGCACCCATGTGGCCCAAATCACCATGGCTGGTCGAGATAATACCTCTGTTATATGCCCAGCCGTGGCACAGACCTATTGTCTCAAGCGAACTGGGAGATTTATCACCCAAACTCAGACAGGGTAGCTCTCTGGGCTTGGCCAATGAGAGGATGAACCTAAGCATGTTAGGGCTTCTCCCACGCATGGTGGCTACTATATAGAATGCCAGGGCCATTTCTACACGGTCCTTATGTGGCTGTAAGTGGGAATTGTTCGATGAGTGGTGTGATGGGCAGTGCTCAGTTGCTGATATTTTGTGTTTCCTCTAAGTCTTTATGGATAAGGGCAGGTCCTTTTCCACTATTAAGGTGTATCTGGCAGCTATCTCTACTTGTCATGTGGGTTTTGAGGGCTCTGTGGTTGAGCAGCATTCTCTTATACACAGATTTATGCCAGTGGTTAGGAGAACGTCCCTGAATGGGATCTCTCCATGGTGCTGGAAGCTATGTCTCAATTCACTTTTGAGCCTCTGGGGAATATTTCCCTAAAGTTGCTGTTCTTCAAGACAGCCTTGATCTTGGCATTGGCGTCAGCCAAACGTTCAGTGAGTTACATATACTCTCGGTCCACCCCTCGTGCATTAAATTCTCTCTGGAAGGAGATAAGGTTTTTCTTAAGCCTAATTCAGCCTTAATGGCAAAATGTTTCCCTGAGTTCACATCGGAGTGGTTGGAGCTGTCCGCTTTTAACCCCCCACCCTATTCCTCCGCGGCGGATCAAAGGTTAAATGGCCTTCTGTCCGGTCTGTGTGTTGCAGACATATTTGGCTAGGACCAGTGCGTTCCGGAAGAGTGACCAACTCTTTGTTTCATGGGCTCCTCCCCACAAAGGGGATCTCCTGGCTAAGCAACACATTGGCTTGTGGACACTATAATTTTGACATATGTATCAAAGAGAGTGCAACCCCCAGGGAACATGAAAGATCATTCCACGAGGGGCTTGGCCACCTCTTGGGCTCTGTTCAGGGGAGTAAGCCAGGTGGGCTTCTCCCCATACGTTTGTGCATTACTATAGGCTGGATGTCACCAGAACCTTGGTAGCACATTCAGGTTTGAGGGTGGGCTGCCTTATTTTGTGTGTGCTACACATATTTCATGCCCTGCTTGTATACCTGATGCGTATGCGTCGGTGTGGCAAGTTCATGATTATTAGACGTGTCAAGCACTGCCACTTGGGGTGACTGTCTTGTTCTGGCTAACAGGACTTCACTGTGAGTGTATTGGGCAATCGCAGAGCTGTCCATGTCTCTCCCATAGGTGGATCTCGAAATGAGATGAAAGAGAACAATAGGTTACTGTTGTAACCCCGGTTCTCTGAAACATTGAGTGGAGAGATCAGCCAGCTTTGCCCCGCTTGCCACATGAGAAGCGAATATACTTACTGATGTACAGTAGCTCATGCAGGCTATATATGCCCGTAGATGGGTGGGGTCTTACTGGGCATTGGCTGCGTGCTCCTGCCTGTTTTGTCAGACTTTGTGCAATCTGATGCTTCTGCAGAGGTCAGGTACAGATGTCCTTCCCATAGGTGGATCTCTCCACTTGATGTTTCAGAGAACAGGGGTTATGACTGAACAAACCATATTTTATATCCACCTACACTACCCCTACACCTAAACCTACCCCTAATAGGAAACTGCACTTTTTTACTTAAAAAATTGCTAGCAATAAAAATTGCTAAGCTTTAAAATTCACACACACACACACACACACACACACACACACACACACACACACACACACACACACACACTAGGTGTAACGCTAACTCCAAGCCATAGAAACTCATAGGAGGACTCCTAGTGGTAAGATTTCTTTTTCTTTTCTTTTCTTTTTTTTTTTTGTGTGAATACGATTTAGAAATATACAAACTATTCACTCAAAATGTGAACAAATAAAGTGGTTAGAGAAAAAAATTATATAACTTTTTTTTAATTATTATTATTATTCATGTAATGATTTAATTTTATTATAAAAATTACAAAAATAGTCCTCCTATAAAAGGACTTTTGATTTTGGGGTGGAATGTGACATGAACATGTTTCCGTGGGATTCACACAGAAATCCCAGAGGAGCCACATCATTCCCGTATCCTCAGCCCATAGCATCTCCTTTGTAGAGCTGAGTACTTCTGTGATCCTTTCACGATAAGAGTGATCTGATAGTGAAGGTGTCGGAGACTGAACCAGCTCTCACATGTCACTCTTCCCACTTGACTCCCACCACAAACTGGACTGTAAAAACCTTTTTTTCTGGACCGAATCCATATGTGCGCGGTAGCACCGGGTGTCACATGCACACGGTGGTTGATTTGCCAGAGGGATAAATGAACATAATCTGTCACTGTATTGTGCTCTCTGCAGGGGAATGCAGCTGTCTGGAAGGTTACGCCCCTGACCCAGAGCATCAACATCTCTGCGTTCGCACTGATTGGGGCCGCAATGAAGGGTGAGTGCTGCAAACTACTCTGTCAACGCCTCACAAATAGGGCAAACTAAAAGCCAGGACAGCGGGGAGATGAGGAGGGGGAAGAGAAAGACTGCAACACAGAGAGATACGATTCATCACCTCACCTCACGCCAAGTGTAGTAACTCCTCTTCCTGACTCTTGTGGTGCATCTTAATGAAGTTGCTCAAGCAAACAGCTGGGGTAATAAAATGGCAGCAGATCTTTCGGCCCAGTCGTCAGCTCCAGACTGAGATTTAAAGACGTGGAGCACTGGTACATGTGAACATGTCATCAGAGGAGGATCAAGCTGACCCTTAGTATACTTACATGCAATTCACAGAGATTTATTAGCATCATTATATAAATTGGGGGGACACCTTAGCATCCACACATGAACATGTAATGTATGAACACAAAAGGTACATCCGGATAAGTACCTAGTGCATAAGTACCTAGTGTATAAGAGCATAGTGTATAAGAGCATAGCGTATGAGAGCGTAGAGTATGAGAGCATAGCGTGTAAGAGCATAGTATTGTATATAAGATACATTTCAGTACATCTGCATTGTTTCCACACACTCAGGAAGGATAATGTTTGATTTGTCATGTGTGAACGTTAGTGAGGACCGGTTAGTATATAAGTAGTGCATAATGTATAAGTACATCCTTTATAAGTGCATAGTGTATATAACATAATGTATATGTACATAATGTATAACTGCATAGTGTATAAGTGGGTCATTTTGGGAAATAACTTGAACTTTTTACATTCAAACATCAGAGTGGCGGATTTTAGCTCTAGTACATTTTCTTTAGTAATCACCTAGCAACACTCACAGCATCCGTAATAGCACCATTTTTGCCACTAGCATTGTTTTCAGGAAACCTGAGGTATCCATTCTGCTCCTGGAGAGTCACGGTCTTGCAGAGCTCTGTAATCCTGAAGACCTTGATTAGTTGCTCCAGGTGTGTTTAATTAGGGATGGAGCTAAACTAGAATATTGGACCTCCGGGAGCAGGATTGGACTCCTCTGCCATGTTAAATTATTTTTGCTTTTAATGCTTTTCACATTTTGTCAGATAAAGCATGTATTGCACATCAAGTGTTTCTTTTGTGTGTGTGTGTGTGTGTGTGTGTGTGTGTGTGTGTGTTCCACCCACAGTCCATGGCCGTACTCAAACTTGGAGAGAGGCTACGACCTTGTCACAGGGGAACAGGCTCCAGAGAAGATTTTCAGGTAAGCACAACAGCAAAACCAGATCTGCCTGGCCGTCTGTCCTTTTGAAAGAAGGTCCCATACTGAAACGACAGTCCCTGGGGTGTCCCAGTCCAGGCAGGGCATCCCCGCCTGCTGTCAGCCGTCCTCCCACTGAATATGGGGCTTCACAGGACGCCTGCGGGCAACACAGTGGGTTTCCTGGTAGGATTTGCCCTAGGCATGTTTCACCTGAAAGAGGAGGGAGTTTTACTGGAGCTTCTGTTTTAAAGCAGGGTCACTCTGGATGTTCACAGCTCCATGCATTTATTTTTCATGTGCTGGAGAATATGGTGGCGATAGAAAGGAAACGAGGACAGGTCACAAACCGCAGCACGTCACTTTGGATTTCTCAGTGTTTCTGTCCTGCGGGCTTGACAGTCTGAAAAGCTTCTGCCCTTAAAATATCTGATGCAACTCGTCACATTGTAGCTTGACTGCCGTCTGCATGATGTGTGTTGATGTTTCCACAGCATTCTTAATGGAAGTATATGAGTATTTCTGCAAAGCCTGATTGCTCCGGGTTTATTTCGCTGTTCTTTTCTGGAGACACATCCACAGAAGGGGCTAAGTGCTAAATCATACTAGCAACATGCTAACTAATGTAAAACATGCTTGAAAAATGATAAAGTGTACTAATTTAAACTAGCAAAATAGTAATTCATGTTAGTGACATAGCTACCAACATGTGAATTCATGCTAACAGTGTCTTAAAACATGCTAGCAATGTGAAGTAATATGCAACCAAAATGATATATCAGGCATTTTAGGATACATTTTAGGAATTGCTAATACATGCTAATTGTGTTAAAACAAACTGTGGTAACTAATAATAATAATAATAATAATAATAATAATAATAATAATAATAATAATAATAATAATAATAATAATAATAATAATAAAGTGGTAACTCATGCTAACAAAATACTAATTCATTTAACAAACTATGATAAATAATGCTAGGAAGGTGTTAACAAAATGCAAATGCAATGCTAAAATATGCTAGCAACATGGTAACATTGTGTGATTAGTAAGGGATAATGTCCACCCAGCCGGTTGTTATCGCAGAATAAACCCTGACAGAGTGATCAGGACCCCGAGGCGAAGCGGAGCGTCACTCTGAAGGGGTTTATTCTGCGATAACAACCGACATTGGGTGGACATTATTCCGCTTATTTTACGACTACTAGCCTCAAATAAATTAGACACAAAATATTGTCTTGAGATTTTGGGCCCTATTTTAACGATCTGAAACGCCTGTGTCAAAGCGCGAAGCGCAAGTAACTTTGTGGGCGGGTCTCGGCGCTGTTGCTGTTTTCCCGGCGGGATAAATGGCTCTTGCGCCCGGCGCAAATCTAAAATGGGTTGGTCTGAAGAAGCTTCATTATTCATAGGTGTGGTTTGGGCGTAACGTGAAAAAAACGAATCAGAGCGTCATCCAACATTCCCTTTAAAAGCAGGTGCGCAAGTTCCATTATGGATCGCTATTATTATGGCGTATTTACCAGGCGCACGCCAGGAGCGCTTCACAGCCGATGAGACTGATGTTCTTGTAAGAGCAGTGAAAGACAGAGAAGTTGTGTTGTATGGGGATGGGAGAAACCCTTGTTTTATGGAACAGCAAAATAACGGGATTGTTTGCGCCGGAACACGCCTCCTTTTTTGCGCTGATCCGCCCAGGGAGCGCAAGTTCATTCACTAGTTTAGCGACGTGCTTCTGTGGAGGGAAAAGCACGGTTTGCGCGGGTGCAAAATAGGAATGACACATGCGTCGGTGTACAAAGTCATTTGCGCTGGGTGCAAGATAGGGCCCTAAATATTTTATTAGCTCTTACGCAAAGCTTCCGCGAAGAAAAACAGTTACAAACTGCTTTAAGCCTTTATCTATTGCTGCTAAATGTTGAAAATGAATGCTGAAAGGGTTAGTTCAGCCAAAAATGAAACCAAGCCTATGATTTACTCACCCTCAAGTCGTTATAGGTGTTTATGACATTCTTCTGTCAGACAAATACAATCAGAGTTATATTTAAAAAGTCCAGGCTAACGTTAATCCCAGCAGTAGTTGTAGCTGTTTTTGAAATCCATAAAAAATGCAGCTGTCCGTCAAATAACGTGCTCCACACGACTCCGATGGGTTAATAGAGCCTTCTGATTCGACTCGATGCGTTTGTGTAAGAAACATATCCATATTTAAAACTTTATAAAGGAAACCCGCCTTGAAGTCTTCCATTGTAGCCATGGCTGTTTAAGTATTTAACAGCCACAAGATGGCGCCAGCGTTAAGCACAGAAGTAGTACCGGTCAAGATAACTCGTAGTACCCGGATGAGCGGGTGTTATCTGGAAATAACATACCGCTGGAATGCGCGATTGACCAATCAGAATCAAGTATTTCACAGAGCCATGTAATAAAACATGTTATTTCATGCTAACAACATGCTAGCAAAAATGCTAATTCATGCTAGGAGTGCATATGTGCTAAACATGTTAGCTAATCATCTTTAGAAACATGCTAATTCATGCTAGGAAATGTGTTAAAGCACATAAATATGCACTAACAACATTAACTTAACAACACAAAGTGTCAAATCGTAATAACAAATGTCAATTCATGGTAAAATATGTAATCAAAATGATAATTAATGGTAACAATGTGTTAAAGCATGCTGTCAAAATGCTAATTCATGCTAATGGCAATGTTAAATCCTGTTAACAACATGCTAAACCACGCTAACGACATGCTAATTAATACTAACAGTGCAAATGTGCTGAAACATGTTAGCAACATGCAAATTCATGTGTAGAAAAATGCTAAATCATGCTAGCGAAGTGTTAAATCATGTTAACAACATGTTAATTTATGTGAAAACATACTAGCAGCATGCTAATTAATGGTAAAAAAATGCAAAAACATGTTAACGTACCACCTCCAGTAAACCCGACCCTAAACCTGACTGATAGTGTTAATAAAAAAGCAAACGTGAGGTTAAAATGCCTTCGCTGCAGCACAGCAGTGTTATCTTGTTGTCTTGCTTCTACAAGTCTTTGAGCTCTTTTATCGTGACTCTTGTTTCGCGGGACTGTACCAGGTGAGCTTGTACAACTTTAGAACAGACAAATATATACAGCTGACACTCAGAATGCATTAGTTTACAAATCATGCGCTGTGGTAAAAGTATTTTGAGATCATAGTATTAAAATAAGCCTTTATTAATCCATAATCTCCCTGTTTCTAAAAAACAAAACAAAAACAAAAAAAAAAACAGTTTTTTTTTGTTTTTTTACTACGACTAATGTTCATTTTAGCTTGAAACTGCAGTGAGTTATGAATGTAGGGAATCACATTTTTCTAGAGATGTGTACCAAATAGATCAATATGAGAAAGATGCATAGCTTAGATGTTTATGGTTGCTGAGCAATTATGATTATGCAAAATATGGTTATTTTATATATGCTACAAACCATTATTTACTTAATACCTGCATAAAGTGATTTCAACCCTTTCATCTGAAACAAATGTGTGCTTAATGCAGGTCAATTACGTAATGTAATGACAATGTCTCGCCTATTAAACTGTCTTAAATAAACACAAACACATTTCATTCTTTCCCTTGTTTTCAGACGAAAAGCATGAGTTCTCTTAACGCAAAGGCGGAAAAAAAAGACATTTATATCATCCGTTCACTCTCTCTTTACTCACCCGAGCTGTCATCTCCACCTGACGACTCTAGGCATTTAGTTGAGCCGGCAGCAGTTGACTGATAGTGGACTGAGGAAAGCGATCGATGCCCTCTGAAGTGTCAACTGATGAGCTGGAGCAAGGCCTGGGCTATCGGTGTCTTATTTATGAGTGGAAGTATGCATTGATCCAGAATAATTCAGATGTGCTTGTCTATACCCAAGGTCAGGAACCGGGCAGGCTCAGACTGCGCTGGAGCTCTCGTGTCAGATCGCCATGATATATGAGGAGGGTGCATGTTATCATACAAAATGAATTCACAGAATATGGCAAAATTAATATTGAATTAGCTTGATTTTTTTTCTTTCTTTCAGCTCTACAGTTACCATATGTGTCACACATTCACTATATTGCCAAAAGTTTTGGGACGCCTGCCTTTATATGTACATGAGCTTTGATGCCATCCCATTCTTAATCCGTTGGGTTTAATATGGAGTCGGCCCATCCTTTGCAGCGATAACAGCTTCAGCTCTTCTGGGAAGGCTTTCCACAAGCATGCGCTGACCCCGCTCTGGGATTTTACGTGGTCTACCACTTTGTGGCTGAGTTGATGTTGTTCCCAATCGCTTCCACTTTGTTATAATCCCACTAACAGTTGAGCGTGGAATATTTAGTAGTGAGGAAATGTCAGGAATGGACTTATTGCACAGGTGGTAACCTATCACGGCACTACGCTTGAGTTCACTGAGCTCCTGAGAGCGACCCATTCTTTCACTAATGTGTGTAGAAGCGTCTGCAGGCCTAGTGCTTGATTTATACACCTGTGGACAGGAAGAGATTGAACACCTGAACTCAGTGAAAATGTAGGGGTGTCCCAATACTTTGGGCAATATAGTGAATGTGGCATTTGAAGGAAATGTTCCATAAAGTGTTTATTCGCTCAATGCTGCACTAAACCAGTCCATATCCTCTTCCTACAAGACTGATTCATTGATGTGTGTGTGTGTGTGTGTGTGTGTGTGTGTGTGTGTGTGTGTGTGTGTGTGTGTGTGTGTGTGTGTGTGTGTGTGTGTGTGTGTGTGTGTGTGTGTGTGTGTGTGTTCCTTGTTTGGCAATACTTGTGAGGACTCAAATGTATATTATATAGTAAAACATGAAAATTGACCCACTAGTGAGGACATTGGACTGGTCCTCACTAGTTAAAAAGGCTTATAAATCAGCCAAAACATGTTTTTATTTAAATCTGTTGTTCTGCACATGTTTCTGTGATGGGTAGGTTTAGGGATAGGGGTTGGGTTAGGGGATAGAAAGTATCATTGACCTGATATAAAATCAATGGAAGTCTATGTAATGTCCTGAAACAAACCTGTGTGTGTGTGTGTGTGTGTGTGTGTGTGTGTGTGTGTGTGTGTGTGTGTGTGTGTGTGTGTGTGTGTGTGTGTGTGTGTGTGTGTGTGTGTATTAAAATGTAAAAGTCTGAGTCTGAACTCAGTCGGGTTCTGGAAGTAAAATCTCCATTCACTGTCTTTGAAGGTGAGCTGTGTACATTTTAGTGACATCTAGTGGTGAGGACACGAATTGCAACAGCCCACCACACACCCCTCCCTTTCTAATCACATAAAAAAATGCTTTGATTATAATGTTTTTAGAGCACACGCTCTAAAAACATTATAATCAAAGCATTTTTTTATTCTTGACAAAACATCATCAGAAAGGTCTCAAGTTTCATATTTTGTGACAGAAGGTATATTTGCGTAATAAAAAGAATTCAATACAATTTGACTGACAACGGGTGGCTATTTTTGGTATAGCACCTAAACAAAACCTTTATGATTTTATTATTATTATTATTATTATTATTATTATTATTATTATTATTATTATTATTATTATTATTATTATTATTATTATTATTATTATTATTGTTATTATTATTATTATTATTATTATTTTATTTTGTGATACCAACTTTAAATTTGGAACACAACTTGGTTAGACATATGGCTTAGAATGTTTTTTTATTTTTATTTTTTTTAAAGTATTTTTACAGTAAAACATATATGGCATTTTAAGGGGTTAAATAATGAGAAAAATGTAGTTTACATTTTAATAATACATTGTTTTATATATATATATATATATATATATATATATATATATATATATATATATATATATATATATATATATATATATATATATATATATATATATATATATATATATATATATACTTTATATTATTTTCATTTCAATTTCATGTTTTAAATTTAGTTTATAGTTTCCAGTTTTTTTTTTTATGTAACATTTATGTTTTACTTCAACTTTATTTCAAGCTTCATAGTAACACAATTGATTTGTATTAGTGAAGTGAACAATGCCAATGAACAATGCCATCACTGACACATCTCTCTGACTCTTACTGTATCTTTGAGACTTCCATATGCAAATGACTTGTAGTATGATTGGCTGAAACTCTTCACATGCTAAAGGTTGTGAGTTCTGAAATAAAGAGTATGACTTCAATGAATTCTTCCTATTTTCCATTATATGGCCCATTGTTTCTACAGACTTAAGTTATTGTTGGTTTTTTTACACACTTTTGCGTATATCATTATCACTCAACAAGTTTGACAGTCTTTTTTGTGCATGAAGAACAGATCTTCTCCTCTCTTTCTCAGTGTGGGCATTATTGAAATTCAGCTGACACGTTTCACTCTTTGTGTCGCTGTTCCTCCCGCTGCAGGTCTTCCTACAGTCTGGGTCAAGGCCTTTGGCTGCCAGTCAGCAAGAGCTTTGTGGTTCCTCCGGTGGAGCTGTCAATCAACCCTATAGCCAGCTGTAAGACGGACGTGTTGGTTACAGAGGACCCTGGAGAAGTGCGGTGAGTTAATCACAGCTCAGTAAGCCCACCCGTGTGTTTGAAATACATTATAGACTGGAAAATGGATACAGAGAGAAATGCACTGCTGCTGTAACTGACTGTAAATCATTATGTCTGGTCTGCGTGGATCATTATATATGAGGAGGTTTATTACAGGTTTATATATATATATATATATATATATATATATATATATATATATATATATATATATATATATATATATATATATATATATATATATAATGGATGGATATAATTTTTTGTACTTCCATAATGAAGCTTGGAAGATCCAATGTATTCATCTGAAAGAAGAAATATATATTTAATATAAAGTTATATATAGATTACTTCTGTAATCTATGGATACACCTTGACCGAGCCAACCTATTATTATACAAACTTGAAATTTGCTTTTGCCAACATCTCTAATTGGAAACATTTTTCATTAAAAATGTAAAAGTCTGAGTCTGAACTCAGTCGGGTTCTGGAAGTAAAAACTCCATTCACTGTCTTTGAAGGTGCATTTTAGTGACATCTAGTGGTGAGGATGCGAATTGAAACAGCCCACCACTCACCCCTCCCTTTCTAATCACATAGAGAAGCTACGGTGGCCAACACAGGACAAACATTTTATAGTTTGAGACATCAGAGAGTAGCTCTGTAGAGAAGTTTGTCTGTTTAGAGCTACGGAAGAAACAAGACGGCACAAAATGGCCTCATCCCGCTGTGTGTAGATAGAAATGTCTCTTTCTAAGGTAATAAAACATAACGGGTCATTATGTTATATTGCATTTTTGTCAATAGATCCTCATAAATACTACACACTGTACCCTACTGTGAGCTATGAGGTTTTTAATAACTGGTATTGGCTGCTTTTGAAGCTGTCAGCATTAATAATTTCAGCATATTTGAAAAGTAACCATGTTTAGTTGTGTTGAAAAACTACATTATCCATGATGCTGTAAAGAACATTCCACCAATCAGAGAGTCAAAAAATGTACAAGCATGACAAGAGCTCTTTAGCTCCGCCCACTCCCATAGAGCACTGTGAATTACATCACTTGAGTCAGTCTCCCTAAATATTTAAATATTTGCATATATTGATATGTTGCAATAAACTTAAAAGGCTTGCTATTTCTTCTCCTTTTCTTTTTCTTTTTCTTTGGGACCATTTATTTGTTTGGAAATTTTTAGTTTAAAGGAATATTTTTCAAATATTTAAAATTGAAACTACTGGGGAAACAAATACTCCTACATCTCGGATGCCCATGAGGTAAGCTAAAACATATCAAAACTTAATTTCAAAGTGAACTATCCCTTTAATATCTAACACTTATTTATTTAACTTTGGTTCTTTTTTCATTGCAATGCAAAAATACATTCTCTGGATTGTTCCAGACTTAGTTATTAATAGACTTGTCAAAGCCCTTGCTCTCGCCTCTTTATTTCTGATAGACCCACAGCTGCTGTTGGCTGAAATGTCCTCAGGGAAACAAGCTATTTACAGTATTACTTTTTTTCTTTTTTTCACATCCAGGCCGTTTTTCTGTTTTGTTTTTTGTCATTATTGCAAACACAACATATGCCAGGGTGTTCTTATGGCGTCAGCAGCACATTCTTAAATATGGATCCGGTCCAGACTAAGAGCAGAGGCGTAATGCACATATACGTATATGTGTGTATATTAGCAGGCATTACAGACAGTCCTGGCGATACAGCTTTACAGCTTTTGCTTGAAAGCCTAAAAAGGGTCCCGGGTTGAAATGTCCAACTAACGTTTTAAAATAATGATAATAATAAACCAAGAAAAACTGCAGCTGAACTTAATGTGATGACTATGCACTTTTGAGGTATAAAACAGTATGCTTCGCTATAATAGTTTGTTAGAGTTTCAACTGAGATGACCCTTGTGAAAAAAGTCCACTTTATCATACTTTTAAAAGGAATAGTTATTACAGAAATTTTAAATAATATACTTAAGCACAAACTGCATGTAATGTTTTCAGACACTTAATTGCATGTTAGTTGCAATTAAATATAAATATACTTAATGCAGTTATAGTTTATTAAAAGCTCCACAGAGTTTTAATTTTAATTTTTATGTTTGCTTAAATCTTTATATGTACTCTCATTCTCATACTCTCTATTGGATAGATCTGAGATTCATTTTTTACGGAAGTGAGAGACTGTTTATTTTGAATGCTTATATCTCCTAAATACAAATGTTGTCATTGTTTTGGAAAATACCAGCGTATTCATATCTTTAAGGCTAACACACTCATACTAAAAACTAAAAAAACTTCAATTTTGATTTCAGTTGGCCTTTAATAGTAATTAAAATGCTTGAGTACAAAGGAACAATCTGCAAGTTCTGCTTACTTAAACTTTAAATTTCTTAAATTATTATTATTATTATTATTATTATTATTATTATTGTTATTATTATTATTATTATTATTATTATTATTTTTGTTTTGCCAACTTATTAGAGCACTGCAAACCTGATTTAAAGTGCACATTCAGTGGAATTCCTAATTCTGTAAAGGTGCACTAAGCAACTTTTTGTCCACTGGAGGGCGCCAAATCTAAACGGCTCGCAAGTACCGGGACTTTTACTATGACGGGACGGGACACAGTCGCCGGGCGCCCGCACTTCCGCTTTTTCCGGTCAGGTAAAACAGCTATATTTATCATATCAGATACATTTAAGGGGCCATGGGCTTCGGCCATCCGTCCACTCTCTTCCCTGAACTGAAATTAAGTAGTGGGCTGTACTTTCCACACGATTGACATCAGGTTCAAGTACGCCAGGTTGGCTGGTGGTTATGTTGCCCCCATACCGCCTCCCATGGCCGAGACTGGTATTACGACACCTGTCGGGCCGGGGCTAGTAATGCTACTGCTAATTAAGGTTGATATCTCTGGAGCACTATAACTTGACATTTTTTATTGACATCATCGCCCTTATTTCTTCTCATTCGTTTGATGCGTGTAGGTCATTTTTTGAATATTTTTACCTCAATTTTTACACATGGCACCTTTAATGTCTTCTTTTTCACAAGGGGTTGCAGATTTCAATCTGAAGTTCAAAGCTGTGAGTGCACAGCATTTTAGACAAACACTATCATTGACTTACAATAATCGTGCATCTTATTAGAAAAATGATGAGGGACCATTGAATGATCGTGATGCTTTGGTCTAAGAGTGTGAAACCACAGGCATTAGATCATTAACAGGCTTAATGAAAGCTATTCTGACAGGCTACAATTAATGATTTTCTTTTTTCTTTTTTCATTCAACAGTAAATTAGGTCTTAAAAGCTTGCGAGTGAAGGAATTATGTTCTTGGTTGCAAGTACATTACAGAAAATTTACGTAGTTCCGACACATTGCCGTATTATCTTTGCCAAAGAAGTAAAACAGTGTGGATGTTGTTGAAACTGACACCATGGTTGTACTTTATATGTTGTGTCCAGTAATAGGATTGAATTCCTTTCTCAGAAAACACCTTCTCTCATTTCCCCTCTCACTCTCAGATCATTTCTGAGCTCTGATGATGAACAGCATTCATAAAAATTTCAATTTCATCCCTCGATGAGGTGGTCATGTCTGTGCCCTTTGGGAAGTGGGGACAGTGACCTGTCATTGTTTTATTTGATTTCCACCTGAATATATATGACCCTCGCTTTGCACCAAACATGTGTTAGTGTGTGCAGCTCTATCTGGCATGAGGCTGTTTTCTGATGCTCCGCTCCGGATGAAGTGACGTGCCACAGTAAACACTCCTAATCTCCTTTATGTTACTCGGTTAATACAGCTGTCAGCTGGACGAGAGGTCATACAAGCCTGTGCAAATAAAGTCCACCTTCAAGAATCAAAAGAAACGCTGGAAGGTTTAGGAGACTCCGCTGTGTCCCCTTCAAAAGAGAACTCTAGTTTGACAAGATGCAAGCTGCTCGTGACTTAAAGTAAAGATACAGTCAAGATACTTTTTTTTACTCCAGCTAAACTACAGGAAAACAAAGGGCTCAGTGTCATTCTAATTGCTTTGAATTAAATGATAAAATATATCAATTTAAGGGTGACATATTTAAACTATTTAATAAATCAATGAATGATATATATTAAAGTGAATTTATGGTGGAGGTGTGAAAGGTTCACAGAGTGAGAACAATAGAAACGTGAATGGAGCAGTTCTCCTCGCCAGACCTTAGACAATAGACTGCAAATGGGTGTTTACAGGACAATAAAAAGATTTCATTGGCATCTTATCAGCCTTCTTTAAAAACTCACATGATTTGGTCTTACAAAATCTTTCATAAAATGAATTTTTTGAGATAACATCATCAGATCTGAAACGAAGAATTATCAGACTTGTGACTTTAGCTTGATTTTTTATTTTATTTTTCTAATTAGCTACAGGTACTTAAATAATATGTTTATGTTTGTTTTTAGGTTTGAGTTGATGCATCTCCATATTAATAACAGTCTGAGTAATTATGAGTCTTGAACTGTAAAATCTCAAGGCTTTATAAATATATGTTGGTTATGTGTCTATTCAGAATGACTTATGAGGAGAAAACTTTTTATTTTGGGTATGTAATTTATGCCCTCTTGCCAAAATATGGATAGCACTTCATCACGGCACCTGTTAGTGGGTGGGATATATTAGGCACCAAGTGAACATTTTGTCCTCAAAGTTGGTGTGTTAGAAGCAGGAAAAGTGGGCAATCATAAAGCACTGTTCACACCGCCAGCGACACGCAGCGACAAAGCGACATGATCCCATTCATTTCAATGGAGCACTGGCGACTTCCGGCGACACGAGCGACAGTGACCGTTGGCGACAGAATGTGGGCGTGTCAAGCGACACGAGACACGCGACAAAAGTTCAGAAATTTCAACTTTATGCAAACGAGAAGCGATTTTCACGAGCGACAACCAATAGGAGTGAAGTCAGTGGAGTGCATATAAAGTTTGTGGGGATATAAAGTAAGTTTTGACTAAACTGCGTGCAATATGGTCTACCTATTACAGTACAGTGTGTATGTATTCTAATAACTTGCTCTTTTCTGCAAAACACTAGTAATAAAAACGGTACTATAGTACAAATATATTTAATGTCATTTATATGCAACCCGTAGTGGGAACACCCACTAACGACATGAATCTCTGGCGCTGGCGACATGCAGTGACAAAATCGCTGGCGGTGTGAACGGGGCGTAAGGATTTGAGAGAGTTTGACAAGAGCCATTCTAGTGGCTAGACGACTGGGTCAGAGCATCTCCAAAACTGCAGCTCTTGTGGGCTGTTCCCGGTCTGCAGTGGTCAGTATCTATCAAAAGTGCTCCAAGGAAGAAACACGTGGATGGCCGGGTGTGTGTGTGTGGCTTACCCGGGGAACACATGGCACCAGGATGCACTATGGGAAGAAGGCAGCCCGGCAGAGGCAGTGTGATGCTTTGGGCAATGTTCTGCTGGGAAACCTTGGGTCCTCCATCCATGTGGATGTTACTTTGACACGCTCCACCTACCTAAGCATTGCTAAGACCATGTTCAGCCTTTCATGGAAACGGTATTCCCTGGTGACTGTGGCTCTTGTATGATAATATGCCTGCCACAAAGCACCGAAAAGCCTTGACTGAACAGTTAAATCATCATCACCTCAAATTATTCTGAAAAAAAATAATAAAATAAAAACAAATGCATTATTATTATTATTATTATTATTATTATTATTATTATTATTATTATTATTATTATTATTATTATTATTATTATTATTATTATTATTATTATTACATATATGGCGTGTGATAAACTTGTATCTCTCTTGTGCATATTTGAAGTGTTTAGGTGCAAACCTAGCTCCATAATACTTTACAGCTTGAATACATTTCGACTTGCTGAGTAAATTATGTGAATGATTTATTGAGCTTAATTAGTACTTAACATCAAAGCAGGGACAAAAGAACAACTCTGAGGATGGAAACATGCATGTTATGAGTGATTAGTGCAGTATATCAGTGTAATGTATCTGGAAAATAATTAGTTCTTAGCTGTACAGGAAATGCCTGTCACATCACACACAGCACAATGAATAATGAGTGTTCTTAATTATGCAAATTATATTCAAAGTGAGGACCCATTTTTTAACTTTTGCAAATTGATACCTAAATTTGGGAAATGTAGAACTATATCGAGTGAATTGATTGAGGGAATGATCCAATGACTCACAATTAAAGATTCATTACCATTTACTGACAAACCAATTACTGACAAAGAGGCCTAAAGATAAGATCACTGATAAATGTCTACCGCTATTACACATACTCACAACCTGTCTACTACTATAGAGCTTACTTTTCACATCGGTGAGCGGACCTCATCATTTAACACACTAACCACAATGACAATGACAGGCAAGACCCACAGTAAAAAAACGAGCTCTCAATAATAACCAAGTGACAACAGCAACAGCAGCATAAATAAAAGAGTAATCTGCATAATTTATGCATGTGTATCCCTGGTATATTGGATACCAGTGAGTTTGTGGCTATTTGAGTTTGTGCATGTGTGTGTGTGATGGGTAGGAAATAGAGCTGATGGTGGAAGTCTCTGTAAGCTCCAGTACACTGTGGGCCACTCCATGTTTTACATTTCTCCCAGCGCAAGAGACTCTATTGCCACATATTCCCAATTCGGCAGTGTCCTGATGACGTCGTCGAGGCATGACAGAAGAAGAAGACCAGATGATGGGGATCGCCGCAGCACCATGCAGGAGGCAAACTAAGTGTTCCGGGCACTTCTGTGGACACACCGGGGTCGGCGCAGAAGTCCAAGCCGCTCCACGGCCGCAGTGCAAGACGGAACAGCGGCGCAGCCGAGACTGAGCAGCCGAGAAGCGAACATCTCAACATCATGCTGGATGCTGAGGACGCTAGCCCGGTGCAAACTTCAGCCACCATGCAGCTCAAGCCTGAGGGAGACCACCAGTGAGCAGCCGACACCCAGAAAAGAGAGCAGCCGCAGCGAGCAACATCAAAGGTCCTTTAAACCAAAACCAACCGCAACAATTCAACCAAAAACAGAGAAGCGTTGGAAAACGGCGAACAACATCCTCTCAGTCGCTGCCAGCAATCAGCAACAGTCCCAATTGTAGCTCTGACTGTTAAACTAGTCACAAACGTAATACAATAAAATAAAATCTAATCTAATAGTACATTAACATGATTTGTGGGTGGAGAAGCGGCGAACAGACAACGCTCCCTCACGTTGCCTAGCAACAATCAATCAATCAATCAATATATATATATATATATATATATATATATATATATATATATATATATATATATATATATATATATATATATATATATATGCATATACAGGTCCTTCTAAAAAAAAAAATAGCATATTGTGATGAAGTTCATTATTTTCCATAATGTAATGATAAAAATTAAACTTTCTTATATTTTAGATTCATTGCACACCAACTGAAATATTTCAGGTCTTTTATTGTTTTAAAACTGATGATTTTGGCATACAGCTCATAAAAGATGAACTGTTGTATCCTGTTGACCCTTAGATAGGACGATCCCCTTGCGAGGGAACCCCTGGGGATTAAGGCATCTGTTTTCATGTATTTCAAGACATATTTACTATACGAGGAACAAGACAGATGACATGTTGTTTGCAATGTTAAATAAATTGCCATTAAGCTACTGAGAACAAAATATTACTATTACATATTATATAGTATATACAGTCATGGTCAAAATTGTTGGTACCCCTGGTAAATATGATCAAATATGACTGTAAAAAAAATAAATCTGCATTGTTTATCCTTTTGATCTTTTATTAAAAAATTCACAAAAATCGAACCTTTCTTTAAAGTAAAACAATTGAAAATGAAGGGTGAATCACATTATAAAAGTAATGCTTTTCTCCAAAACGGTAAAATGCTTTTCTCCAAACGGTAGCCATAATTGTTGCTACCCTTCTATTAAATACCTTTTGCAAACTCCTTTTCCCAAGATAACAGGTCTGAGTCTTCTTCTATAATGCCTGATGAGTTTGGAGAACACCTGAATAGATATCAGAGACAATTCCTCCATACTGAACCTCTCCAGATCCTTCAGATTCCAAGAACTATGCTGGCGCTTCTTCTCTTCAGTTCAGCCACACATCTTCTATAGGGTTCAGGTCAGGAAACTGGGACGGTCATGGCAGAAGCTTCATTTTGTGCTCAGTGACACGTGTGTGTGTTGATTTTGATGTTTGTTTTGGATTGTTGTCCTAATGGAAGATCCAACCACGGCCCATTATAAGATTTCTAGAAGAATCCATCAGGTTTAGATTTTTTATCTTTGGTAGAATCCATGATACCATGTATCTGAACAAGATATCAGGACCTCCAGCAAAAAAAAAAAGATCCAGTGGTATTTTTAGACGTGGGCATGGGGTGCTTTTTATCCCTGTTTGCACCAAACCCATCTGGTAGATTTGTGCAAAAACAAGACTTCATAGTTGGACAATTTCATGTTTCTTGTCACCTTGGTGTGCTAAAAAATGTAAATGTTAATGTACTTCAGAGATATTTTACTCATTTAAAATTCTAGGGGTACCAACAATTGTGGCCAATGTGTTTTAGAGAAAAGCATTTATTTCATAATGTGATTTACCCCCCATTGTCAATTATTTTACCAGGGGTACCAAGAGTTTTGACCACGACTGTAATATAAGTTCTTCTCACAACATAAAGCATGATTTGCACGTATGATTTTGTTTTAACCATATTCGTGGATTGTGCCACCTCAAGACACCTCAAAGCAAACTTTTTTTAATACATGGTATTTGCCATTTCTGCCATATTTCATTGACAAGGAAGCATGAGAAAATAATGGTGCCACTTAAATGTTAAACAACATTTATTGTGTTCACATTGACTGAATGAATGAAAGCTGTAATCAATGTAAGACTCTCCATTTCAGCAAAGTGTTATCCCATCTGTGTTAAACTGAACATGGCTTTAAAGGCTTAAAACCAATGAGATGGATCTGGCTAAAAACCTTTGTTATTTTCTAGCCTACTGTATTTAATTACCAGCCAGAATGTGAGAATCGTGGCATTTAAAACCCAGATGGTGATCGATTGTGTGCTGTCTGGAGAAAAGATGTATCATGGGATGCAGGGCAGAACTTTAATGTGTTTGATCTAGTACACTCTTAGAAGAAAAGGTTCTACGTATAACTTTTTATAATAAAAAAAAAAAAAAGTATAATAATGATAACACTTTAGTATGGCGAACACATATTCACTATTAACAACGACTTTTGCCTCAATGAACTCCTAATTGACTGCTTATTAATAGTTAGTAAGGTAGTTTTAGTAGTATTTAAGTTTAGGTATTGGGTAGGATTAAGAGATGTAGAATAAGGTCATGCAGAAAAATGCATTAATATGTGCTTTATAAGTACTAATAAACAGACAATATCCTTGTAATATGCATGATAACAAGCAACTAGTTAATAGTTAATAATTGAACCTTAAAATAAAGTGCATGTTTTATTAAAATATTCAAAAAACAATAGAACAATGTTATATATGTTGTTGACTTGTATACTTTCATTATCAAAAATGTCTCCAAGAATGTTTAATCCAGTGAAATAAGCTATTTTAACACGGACCGTGTGTGTGTGTCCTATTAATGCCACCATACCCGTGTTATCCTCAATTTCCGGTTTTATTTAGTAAAAACCATGGAAATACCAAAGCCACTTTAATATCCAACCCGTTCTCACACCCAAGGCGTCAAAATCCGAAGCATGGTCAAGTGCCTTCCGCGTCACAATTAAGACGCTAAAGGTGCCCCTGGGCGTCATTTTGCGACGCGCTGGGTGCTCCATTCATTTCAATGAGAAACCTTTGGCGTCATAAACAGACGCATTTAATTATTTGCATTTATAAAAGCAGACATGATTTTATTAATATTTAAAGGCTACTTTTATATTTTGGAGCAATTAACTCCACTCCTACCCTAAACCTACCCATATCTAAACAATATAAAACACATAACAGGCAAATAAATGTACAGTCACAAGTATTTATTGCAAAAACTGACCAAAGCAGTATAAAAGTATTAACTCATGTTGCATTCCAAGTCTTCTGAAGTCATACGATATCTTCATGTGAAGAACTGAGTTGATCTTGATGTTTTAGTCATTGAAATGATGATCCCGCTGCCCCGTGAACGAACTCATTCATATCTCATTCAAATAATTCAAAAGACTCCTGAACATGACGCAATCGGTCACAAGACACACGAGAGCCAATGACATTTTACAATCAATGCTGACGTAATGACGCAATTGGTCACAAGACATACGAGAGCCAATGCAATTTCACTATGAAATCTCACGTAACGGGCGCCAATATTTGAAATTTGATTGTGTTTGTTGATGATCTTCTGCGGATGGAGATGCTGATCGCTTTTGGGGATTTTCTTCATGCAAATCAATCGTTTGGCCTCGGAAAACTTGGATTATTTAACTTTTTTGAATAACTCGTGGATGCAGTCGTATGTTATATCCTGTGTTTTATATCATGTTCAGACAAATGGGTAGGTTTAGGGATGGGGTGGGGTTGGGTTACATGTTAAGCATGTCTAAATAGCGTAAATAAATGTAAATAAAATTATGCTTGCTGATTAAATTGAAAAACACACTCCAACATGTCATAATGGCAAATTTATAAACTAATACAATTTCACCATGACGATAACATTACTAATACCCAGTGTGTCTGTGTGTGACGCCAAAGGTTTCTCACTGAAATGAATGGAACACCCAGCGCGTCGAAACATGACGCCTTGGGGTACCTTTAGCGTCTTTATTGTGACGCAGAAGGCACTTGAGCATGCTTCGGTTTTTGACGCCTTGGGAGTGAGAATGGGTTGCAATATCGGATGTGTTTTATTAGAGGGTAAGAAACTGTTTGGATCATTGATGGACTGAAACTAATGATTGTTCTCCAGCTCAACACAGTTAGTCTTATTGTTTAAATCTGTTTTTTTCTTAATTTACCGCTCAGAGTACCATGCCTAATATGATCTCACTCACTTCAGTGAACAAGTGTCTCGTTGTAGCGTCGAGCCGACTCACAGAGTAGCTCATATTATACTCAAATATGTGGATAAAACAGCGTTACCTCACATGCGCATGAGCGGAAGAAGCGGAAGCTTGATGCAGATGATAAAATGGCCATTAAAATCCAATAGAGCTGAGCCATATGCACCATTCAATGAATATGAACAGATCTGAGTGTAAATTGGTTTTGGTGACCTACATCAGAGATTCATTTCAGCCCTTTGTGATAATAATGCTTTCAGATCAATACTCATCTGCAGTAGGCCAATGACAAAAGCACTAAAGTCTTGTAATACCACTAGCCTATCTATTGGAATCTCTATTGTCACCATGATTCATATGCCATCAAACCAAACTTAAATCCTGCAAAGTCTTCTGCAGGTTTTAGGAGGCTCATAGATTTTTACAGCACTGTTTATTGAAGCTGATCCCAGATGATTTAGATGCTGCCTTTGAGGGACTCGAGCTGTCTAAGGTCATGTTTTCCCCAGACATCTACAAGCACACATGCCATTAGTGTGCCGTGAGTCCAGTACTTCCGTGGAATCCGCAGGTCCACTTTAGTCTACCCTGAAGAGCTGCACTATCCCAAACATTACATAAATCCCCCAATCAATTCCACTCCAGGCGTCTCCCGCTGTGCTCAAAGCCCATTGTACTGTCAATATGAGACTGTCAATAAGTTGAGAGTGCGAGCGACAGCACCAGCGCTTTGATGAATGGAGCACTCGATGCAAGCAAACTGAACATTACCACAAGCTAATGTCCTCCATTCATCCTGTCATACTTCATACGCTGTGCCAAATATACAGCCACTTTCAAGATTGTTGATTTTTTAAAATGTATATCTGTAGGACATTTTCAAGGCGCAGTCTGTTTGTCTTAAGGCAACACGAATTGTCTTTGGCACCTTACGGTTTCTTTTGTGGAAAGAAGTGCGCTTGAGTTTTTGAATGCACTTGTAGTGTGCTTATATCATATTAATGAAATAAAAGTCCTTAAGTGTACTCAAAGAGAATACAATCATTACTGTTTCTTAACACACTTTATAAGAGTGTAGTTTTACTTTAAAGCACATTTAAATCATTATATTTTAATATTATTTTGACATAAAATATGGGAAACATGGGACGTGTGTTTTGGAACATTTCAGTGTGATTCCCATGTCATTTTCCATGTTATACCCATGTGATATGCGTGAATTCCCATGGGATATACAGTCTTGTTCAAAATAATAGCAGTGCAATGTGACTAACCAGAATAATCAAGGTTTTTAGTATATTTTTTATTGCTACGTGGCAAACAAGTTACCAGTAGGTTCAGTAGATTGTCAGAAAACAAATGAGACCCAGCATTCATGATATGCACGCTCTTAAGGCTGTGCAATTGGGCAATTAGTTGAAAGGGGTGTGTTCAAAAAAATAGCAGTGTCTACCTTTGACTGTACAAACTCAAAACTATTTTGTACAATTTTTTTTTTTTTCTTCTGGGATTTAGCAATCCTGTGAATCACTAAACTAATATTTTGTTGTATGACCACAGTTTTTTAAAACTGCTTGACATCTGTGTGGCATGGAGTCAACCAACTTGTGGCACCTCTCAGCTGTTATTCCACTCCATGATTCTTTAACAACATTCCACAATTCATTCACATTTCTTGGTTTTGCTTCAGAAACAGCATTTTTGATATCACCCCACAAGTTCTCAATTGGACTAAGGTCTGGAGATTGGGCTGGTCACTCCATAACATTAATTTTGTTGGTTTGGAACAAAGACTTTGCCCGTTTACTAGTGTGTTTTAGGTCATTGTCTTGTTGAAACAACCATTTCAAGGGCATGACCTCTTCAAGTATTTTAACATATGCAAACTGATCCATGATCCCTGGTATGCGATAAATAGGCCCAACACCATAGTAGGAGAAACATGCCCATATCATGATGCTTTCACCTCCATGCTTCACTGTCTTCACTGTGTACTGTGACTTGAATTCAGAGTTTGGGGGTCGTCTCACAAACTGCCTGTGGCCCTTGGACCCAAAAAGAACAATTTTACTCTCATCAGTCCACAAAATGTTCCTCCATTTCTCTTTAGGCCAGTTGATGTGTTCTTTGGCAAATTGTAACCTCTTCTGCACATGCCTTTTTTTTTAACAGAGGGACTTTGCGGGGGATTCTTGAAAATAGATTAGCTTCACACAGACGTCTTCTAACTGTCACAGTACTTACAGGTAACTCCAGACTTTCTTTGATCATCCTGGAGGTGATCATTGGCTGAGCCTTTGCCATTCTGGTTATTCTTCTATCCATTTTGATGGTTGTCTTCCGTTTTCTTCCACGTCTCTCTGGTTTTGCTCTCCATTTTAAGGCATTGGAGATCATTTTAGCTGAACAGCCTATCATTTGTTGCACCTCTTTATAGGTTTTCCCCTCTCTAATCAACTTTTTAATCAAAGTACGTTGTTCTTCTGAACAATGTCTTGAACGACCCATTTTCCTCAGCTTTCAAATGCATGTTCAACAAGTGTTGGCTTCATCCTTAAATAGGGGCCACCTGATTCACACCTGTTTCTTCACAAAATTGATGACCTCAGTGATTGAATGCCACACTGCTATTTTTTTGAACACACCCCTTTCAACTAATTCAACTAATTGCCCAATTGCACAGCCTTAAGAGCGTGCATATCATGAATGCTGGGTCTCATTTGTTTTCTGAGAATCTTCTGAACCTACTGGTAACTTGTTTGCCACGTAGCAATAAAAAAAATATACGAAAAACCTTGATTATTCTGGTTAGTCACATTGTACTGCTATTATTTTGAACAAGACTGTATATATATTTACTTATGCTATTCCAAAAAAATAAATTCCTTTGCAGTTTACTTAGTGCCAAGTGAAAATGCATATTATGACAAACTCTATGTTTAATGAAGCGCTGTAGGAAAATAGGAAAATACTTTTAAAACATGTACACTTATATGTAATGAGAATAAATCTCCACTAAACTAGTTTTCACTTGCCTTCAGTCTTAATGATGCGGGTTTCAGCAACATTTGGGCCCTGATTTCATATCACCTATAACATGTGATTAATGTGTCATACCTTCCATTGGGGAAAAGTTAAGTGTGATGAACCTGCCTTGTGCAGAGTTGCCTCATTTGTCATGCATGTTAAGCATCTCAATTAAAAGTGCTAGAGTTCTCTCACAGACTGGAATTCGAGATGAAGCGCAACATATTTATGAATTACAGCCAGAGCCCCATTAATCAACTTCAGAGCAACCCTGGGCAATTATAAGTTGGATAATCAAGGCCGAACACAATGTTGCTGTCCAACAGAGGTGATTTATTTCTGTGTTGGAAAGACTGAGATTATTGATCACCACGGTGTTGTCACTCTGTGCAACTTAATGCTTTATCTGTAGTTTTGGTACCTGGATTGGGACTCAGCATTGGCACAAAAACAATACAGCTAGACAAGACAGAATGTAGGGATCGTACTGATTAGTCAATTTGTTTTGCCAATATGTGTTACTATTGCCCCGCGTAATCACATGACTTCAATAGTCATCATCTTGAGGCCAAACAATGCAAGTTGCTTTCAGTTAAAACAGCCCAAACATGCAATTTAGTCTGGGACTAGCTTAAGCCTTGTTTGTGAAACCAGACAAGTGAGAGGTGAAGTGAATAACACTGATGATCTCTTAATCACGGCTCCTGTTAGTGAGTGTGATATATTAGGCAGCTAATGTGATGTGTTAGAAGCAGGAAAAATGGGCAAGCGTAAGGATTTGAGCGAGTTTGACAAGGGCCAAATTGTGATGGCTAGACGACTGGGTCAGAGCATCTCCAAAACTGCAGCTCTTGTGGGCTGTTCCCGGTCTGCAGTGGTCAGTATCTATCAAAAGTGCTCCAAGGAAGGAACAGTGGAGAACCGGCCACAGGGTCATGGGCGGCCAAGGCTCATTGATGCACGTGGGGAGCGAAGGCTGGCCCATGTGGTCCGATCAAACAGACGAGCTACTGGAGCTCAAACTGCTCCAGAAGTTAATGCTGGTTCTGATAGAAAGGTGTCAGAATACACAGAGCAGCTCAGTTTGTTGCGTATGGGGCGGCATAGCCGCTGACCAGTCAGGGTATCCATGCTGACCTCTGACCCCGCCGAAAGCAGCAACAGTGGCACGTGATCATCATAACTGGACCACAGAGCAATGAATGATGGTAGCCTGGTCTGATAAATCTCACATTTTATTTTACAACAAATGCGTGTGCATCACTTACGTACCTCGGGGAACACATGGCACCAGGATGCACTATGGGAAGAAGGTGAGCTGGCGGAGGCAGTGTGATGCTTTGGGCAATGTTCTGCTGGGGAACCTTAGGTCCTCCATCCATGTGGATGTTAGCCAAGCATTGTTGCAAACCATGTGCACCCTTTCATGGAAACGGTATTCCCTGGTGACTGTGGCTCTTTCAGCAGATAATGTGCCCTGCAACAGAGCACAAATGCGTCAGGAATAGTTTGAGGAGCACACCAACAAGTATGAGGTGTTGACTCGGCCTCCAAATTCCCCAGATCTCAATCCAATCGAGCATCTGTGGGATGTGCTGAACAAACATGTCCAATCCATAGAGGCCCCACCTTGCAACTTACATGACTTAAAGGATTGGCTGCTAACATTTTAATGCAGATACCAAAGCACACCTTCAGGGGTCTAGTGGAGTCCATGCCTCGACGGGTCAGGGTTGTTTTGGCAGCAAAACGAGACCAACACAATATTAGGAAGGTGGTTAAATGTTATACTTGATTTGTGTACATCACAATAGGGAAGATATAATTATTGCAACTTCCGTTTCATGCTGACGTTATCCAGCAGAGTTGAATAATTTAGCTGTTCAAAAAATGTTGAACAGCCTCATTTCTTGCGTCACTAGTTAGCCCGTCGTTGTGTTTGTTTTGCTAGAGGTCAATGTTTAGATAGTTTGCTGCTATAATTTTGTAATGCCATCTTTACAGCTTGCAACAAAATGTACAGAAGAAGCCAGTTAAAAACCTCTGCATTTTTGTCCTACTTAAATCCATCTCTAATGTTTCTTTAAGCTTCATGTAGTGATTTCTGCACACAAAATGTGTTCCCATACAGGAAACAAAACTGAGATGAATGTGAAATGCCATTTGAATCTATTACTGTGGTAATAATCATCCCTCTGTGCTCTCTGAACAGCTGTGTATTGTTTTGTTGCTTACTGTACAGTTTTTACTTGTTGTCAACTCCCTCGTAGTTATTTATTTTTATTTATTTATTTTTCAAACCAAGCCATCTGCGAGAGGGAATGTGTTTGCATGCGCTAACCTGTTATTTTCCCCCTCCACCCACCTGCACGTCTCTCTGCGTCGCTGTCCTTTCCGTCTGGGACTCATTTTCCTGTGTTGTGGCGTTTAGCAGACGGGGCTGATGTTCAGAGCTCCGTGTGCCGTGGTTTGGACAGCTCCAGAACTGCCAAAGTTGAGCAGCAAAGATTTATTTTATTGGAAAGGTGGTGATTTAAACAAATTCACGGCAGTGTGATCATGGAGAAGTAATGAAAGTTTACAAAAAAGGGTTCTTAATAGGTTTGTTGGCTTGATTTTGTGACAGAAATGTTCTATATATCACCTCCAAAAGGTTCCAAAAGTTATCCCCCTTTTTTACTGTGAAGAACATTTATTAAAAAAAAATCAAAAGAACCATTTTTTTTAATATACCTTTTGTGCAACTGAGTTACTTCATGGAACCATCAATGCCAATAAAGAAATGTCATAAACAATGACCCCCCCCCCCCCAAGTGATCAAGTATGTTTATAAGGTGTTTATCTCTTTCCCCGCCATTGACAGCATTTTCTGGCTTTCCGTGTTTTCACTGTTTTATAGGGTAGGGGTCGCTATTACACAGCTTCTGAAAGAGTACTGAAACTCCTGACCAAAACACAGGCGAAGAAGTAGCAGAAACAAGCGATATCACATGTAATCATGGACATATAAAATAACGCGATCATCAACATAAACACCTGATAAATCAAAACTAATGTCTAATGTCACTGAATGAAATGTGGCCCCAGGACAAGCTCTAGGACTGTAAAGCTTTGGGAGATTGATGGAGTCTTTGACAAAAACATGGTTTTCTGAGCTTTTTGCTCAAAATGTTGCCAAATTCGTAGGCATGACCTACCTCAATCCAACCTCTAAAAAACAAGCAAACTCTACCGTCACTGGGGTTTGGACAAAATCAGACTTCCCTCTCTTTCTGTGCGATTGTTATTTGTGTCCAACTAGTTAAAGATAAAATATGACATAAAGTTATATGATTAAGGTAGTATTGTTCATTATTATTGTGATGTGTTTTAGAATCTCGTGTTAACCGTTATGCATTAGGGACGCACATCTACACGTGTACATGCAATGATCTTGAGTTTGCCTTGTTAAAGAGGATGGATTAGTATTAACAGTGCCACTCTGATGGTTATAGGGCTGCGGCTTTGAGAGGATGAATTTAAAGATGCGGTCTCTGAGAGAGGGTTTTACCGCTGGGCTTTAGTGACCCTCTTTGAGAAGTTACAGTACATCTCTTAAGGCTTCACCTTTAATGCCAGTCCTGTTTATGTGCTACTGAAAAGCATATAAAGTTGCTGCTATCATTTTATTATGGCATATGTAAGGCTTTTAATAAAATGTTTAACAGAAGCCACATTGAAATCAAATACAACCTCTAAGATTTTCATTACATCTAGGTCTTGAGACAGGGTCAATGTTTCACTTCCATTGTGTGTGTGAAAATGTCAAAGCCCCCCAGAAGGTAAAAGATGTGTGTGATTTAGAGAGCCAAGAGAGCCAAGGTCTGCTTCCATTCAGAGAAGCTTTTATTTTTATTCTGCAAACCTTAAAGTCTGGTGTGTCAATGCAGCAACGCATGCTGGATAATTGCCACACACCAAAGATCTCACTGAATTGGTCAATTTGCACTTGTAGCACCCAACATGGTAAATGTTAGTAATGTTAGTTGCTTTCAGAAAATGAAGAAAATAATCACTCCCATTAGCGCAGTAGCTTTTGGATGCTGAAATGAAAGGAAGGAACTGAATGTCTTTCAGAAGGACACACTGGGTGTGCTGAAAGACCAATCACAAGGACAGGTTTGTTTTTTTCAACCTAATTTATCTCTTACAACAAGTTATACAACCAAGACATCATGTTTATTTTTTTATTTTTATTTTTTTTTTGGTCTTCAACTATTCTCTAGGTTCTCTAAGTTTCAGAGCTGAAAACTTCCTTGTCAGTCAAAGAAAAGCTTTTATAGACACTAGGCTCAGCAAACGGTCGACAAAACACCGCCTCTACAGAATCTACAGCACGTCTAATCCAGTAGCCTCGCCCACCGACTCATGGAGCTGATCGGCTCGCTCTGGTCAACAACAATAAACATGCCGAGGAAGATTAAAGGGGTACTTCAGCGCTGGGAAGATGAATCTGTATTTAAACTGGGTCATTAATGTAGTAGAAATGTAACATTATTTTTAAATTTGGTGCCTTCTAGACTGAGAAAAGACAGAAAATGTATTTTTGTCTCGTGGGGATGAAAGACTACAATTCCCAGAATGCTTCGCTGCCCTGTGAGGCCATTCCCAAAGCCACCGCTACTAGATTACTGTGACTGAGTTGGAGAAGACACTACAATGAAAAACTGAACGTGTCTGTTCAATATAACGATCGAGTCGCATAACAATCATTTGAATATACTCCAGGGTTTCTACTTATACAAAGCCATATGCTAATCGCTGAAGTAACCCTTTAAGATATTGCGCTATTCCTGGTTGTGGAAGAACACAGTCGCTGCATAAGCTTCCTTCGGATCCTAATGTTAGGAATGAGTGGTTGAACTTTATTTTTAATGAAGTTCCAGCTCACGTGGGGAAGACATGTTCACTTCAGTTCACTTTTATTATATAAAAATAATAGTCCAATCAATCGCGGGTGGATGAGAAATAAATCATTGTGTTTGTTTGATAAAGACGCTTACTGTTTGAATTATGTGCACTATTTTGTTTTGTGTTCAACGCAAAACAAAATAGTGTACACAATTCAAACAGTTTTCTCTGTTTATATATATGTGTGTGTGTGTGTGTGTGTGTGTGTGTGGGGGGGGGGGGGGGGGGTTATTCACAGAATCTATTTCTATGGATACATTTTTGTGAAGCAGTGTAGCATTGGATTGCAGTTTGGTGGATTATGTTCACCCCGACCTATCAAACAGACTGAATATCCCTCATCCTCTCTGATCAGATCTCAGATGTGGGAGGGTAAATAAGCTTGTGTCCCATTAAAGAGCAAATGCAGCGTCTCACAGTTAAATACCTCGTGCTCACAGACATACGGCAGAGGATGCATCCTGATTAGTGTTGTGTGCTGGCCAGAGTTGCTTATTGAGCGTTTTTTTTTTTTTTTTTTTTTTTTTACTCATGAGTTCATTAGTCTTACACCGACAAGGAGAATGAGTCAAGCAGTCAGCGGAGTATCTGCTTCACAGCTGATATCACATTCACCCCATATGACTCCTAATGAAGGACCTGGAGTCCAGATTTATACTTTATTCTCCTTGTGTAATGTTGTGAGAGATGCAGTTTTCACTACATTCAAATTCTGCATGTCTCAGATAGAATTCATTACACAGATTGAGTTCACTTTTCATTTAGTTTAACTCAGTCAGTTGATTTGAATGAATGAATGAATGAATGAATGAATGAATGAATGAATGAATGAATGAATGAATGAATGAATGAATGAATGAATGGATGAATGAATGAATGAATGAATGAAGATAGACAGATTGATAGACAGACAGACAGACAGATAGATAGATAGATAGATAGATAGATAGATAGATAGATAGATAGATAGATAGATAGATAGATAGATAGATAGATAGATAGATAGATAGATAGATGATAGATAGACTGACAGACAGACAGACAGACAGACAGACAGACAGACAGACAGACAGACAGACAGACAGATAGATAGATAGATAGATAGATAGACAGACAGACAGACAGACAGACAGACAGACAGACAGACAGACAGACTTGAGCCCATGCCCCTTTACAAAATGTTCTTTATAAATATTTATAACTCTTTATAAATAAAACACATATTTGAGATTTATACAACTACATTCTTGCCTGTAAAAATCATAAGACTAAATTTTGTGACACAATAACAGTAGTATTTTTAAATTACTTGGGGTTTCTCATCCATCACTTCACCACGTGACGGCAGCAAGCAGGCTTCTGATTGGTTAACACGGTGCGAATATCCACCAAAGTTCAGATTTTTAAACTTACGGGTCATTCGCACCGCACAATGTCTATGTGAACACAATGGTGTGAACTCACCATAACACGCCACACATTCTGGTATTCTGTCTTCTTAATTTATTGTTCTCTGTACGTAGATCTAATGAAGCATCTCGCTGGTTTCACATTTATAATTCTGCTGGTTGGTATATGAAAACTATATTCTAAAGATCATGCAGTTCACTCTGCTTATGGATACTAGTTACTCATTATATCTGACAGAACATTTAATCAGATCTTCCAGCTTCAGTCTGTCCTTGTTGATTCAAATACCGCACAATGTGTTTCCCTCTCTGTGTGACATTTAGTTGCATCATTTGTGGAACAAAGCAAATTGATTTGAGCATTTTGACTGATGAATTTCAAGTGGCTGTAGATCTTTCCAGTGAATGTGTTCCCCGGCACACAGATCTCTGGCCACATTCACTCACTCTTACACTCGCTATGAAGGCAAAGCGACGCTCATTATAGACACACATCAAATAAAGTCTCACACTGTTGAGCTGCCGGCGCCCGTCTGCTTTAATCCATCCATTACAGAAGCTCCAGTGGATTCGTAAATCGGTTTTGTCCCAGACTCATAAAACGACAACCGGTTTTGAACGGTGGGGGTCAAAGGTCACACTCTTGTATTGATTTAGCTGAAGCAGAGGTATAAATTCTATGAACAATGTGCCAGCGTCATCGTCTCTTAGTCATCGGGTATTTCCACCACGGTTTTCTGAGACACGCTAATGAGGGTCTCTGTCTGCTGGTCTATGAGAGATTCTTTCAGTCTTCAAATCTGGTGCTTTATTTACTTTTTCAAAAATCCCTGAGCGTCTAACAGGTCATCATAAATACCGTGAAGAGGTAAAGTAGCCTTTTACTTGGGTGTATTGTGTGCGGCAAGCGGTAGTTTTGCAAGCAGCTTGTACATTTGTTAGATTGCAACTTTGGAGTTGGACATTTTCCATTCCTCAGCACGGCTGGCACAGCTGCAGATGAAACGCCGTTCTCCGCGGAGAGACATTGTCCCGACAATCTGTAGCACCATCTGAGACGTTAAACACTGCATTGTGTGACTACAAAAACTCTGCAGAGCTGGAAACCCATGTGCTGGGCTGTTCATGTGCTTCTTTTCTCCTTTAATTTAACAGTTTATTGTTAATATTGAATAGCTGCATAATTCGTTGTAATATAATAAATGACACACCGTATTTATTATCCTTTATTTTACCAGGAAATAATCCCATTGAGATTCAAAATCTCTTTTTCAAGGGAGTTCTGGCCAAGACAGCAGAAAAAAATAATTAAAAATAATAATAAAAATAACAAACAAATGAAAAAAAAAAAAAAATATATATATATACACACAAATAACCGAAAGAAGACATTTAACACTTTAATATCATCTCAACAAAATCCCCAGCAGCACTCAATAACATCACATGTGCATTTAGTACTCAAATAGTCCTTTATCCTCGTTTGAAACTGTGTAATTGTCGGTAGATACTCAAATTTGAGCTGTTTCTGCAATGTATACCAGGAAAAAGGTGCAACAACTTTAAAAGCACTTTCACCGAAAACAGTTCGTGGGATATCATACATGATTTGCCCATATGATCTAAGATTACAATTCATAGCAGTGACTTTTGGAGTCAGAAGAGAAAATAAGTAAGAAGGCAATTTACAAAGTATGGCCTTAAAAATAAAAGTATACCAGTGCTCCAGCCTGCGATTGTGCAAAGATGGCCAACCCACACTCTCATACAAGCTACAGGGATGAGTACGGAAATCAGAATCAGTTACAAATATCACTGCTGCATGATATACTGAGTCCAACATTTTCAAAGAAGATTGATTTGCATGCATGTATAAAATATCAGTAAGGTGTCGACTGCACATATACTGTCAAAAAAACAAAAAACAGAAGCTGTGTTTGCCTGAACTTTACCATCAAACATACGGCAGCAACATTTTAGGTTTTACAGATTCAAGTTAAACTTACCGTAAATAACTGTATTTTATTAACTGAAATATTGTTAAATGACCATCCTACTGAAAAACAACAAAGCAACGAATTCAATATATCTTCAAAACAAAAATATCTTCAAAAACGGAATATATATATATATATATATATATATATATATATATATATATATATATATATATATATATATATATATATATATATATATATATATATATATATATATATATATATATATATATATATATATATAGGGAGAAAGACCTGAAGAATAAATGGGGTAACACTTTAGAATAATAATCTGTTATTAATAAACAAGCTCAACTAATCAGTAAGTAACATTGAATTTAGGAGATAGTTCCTAATTAAGTAATCATTAATTACTGACTGAGTTTAACCTCATTAATAACTATTAACTAACTGACCGATTATCACATTAATTGTGTGTTTTACATGTAATTAATCATATTCTTTAATATGAATAAAGTAATAAAATGCATCACTACTTACTTAACTGTTACCTAGTCATTATGTAGGAGCTACTGGTGATCTGGACCATTATTTTAAAGAGGAAAATATAAGGTTTATCATGTTAAAATAATGGTCTAGATCACCGGTAGTCCTTGAAGAGCGATTGGGTACTTGAGTAATTACTGATGCATTTTATTACTTTATTTAGACACAAAGGACACTTTTTAAGAACTACTAGTGATCTAACAATGTTTTCCACTTTAAAATAATGCTCCAGATCACTAGAAGTTCCTGCATAATGACTAGATAACACTTAAGTAATTAGTAAAGCATTTTATGACCACATTGAGAGTAAAAAAGACAATTTCTCACATCTCAGACACGTTAATGTTGTGATTGGTAATTAATTAGTAATTCCTTTTAATTTTTCCTTGTTAGTTATTAGTGACGCCAGTCTCATTCAGTAATTACCTAATAAGGAACTATCTTAGTCCTAATTTTAATGTTATTTACTGATTAGTTGAGCTTGTTTCTATATTAGTTAACCGTAGTAGCTGAAGTGTTAATGTAGTGCTACTCATTAGTCTTTCATTACTTCCTGCATAGTTATCTATTAATATCAGACCATTATTTTAACGTGTTACCAATGAATGCTATATCAGATGCAGTAATACACTCATTCAGTCGATCTCTCTTATAATACCATAATACTCTATAATACAATAATCTTCATTAAAGTGACTCAGCATTTCTTCGGATTTAAAGGGATGTTTCAAAATTAGAGATTTGAATCCGTGGAGGAAGGAAGTAGCTTTGACACTCATTATTTATGAATACATGTTCTTATTTATTTACTCAAAACCGCCAAACTATTATAAACACAATATCACACTCGTAGCCGTGCCGTATGGCTGTGTATCAGTACAGCTGTGATCTTAGGAGGTCATTCTTACTCGATTGATATAGACATTTTGTGGTGGGCTTGGGATGATGGATTTCGTACATTCTGCAGTGTGATATTAAAAGTAAAGATAAGGTAACCTCTCAGATTGTAATTATAAAGTGAAGGAGAGATATGAGGAGAGATACGATAAATGAAAGGGTTATTTTTGTTCCATTTGCTCAGAATCAAGTCCATGTGAGATTCTGTAATTCATTTTGAAAGATTGCTCTCATTTTGATCTGCTTGAGTATGTGGGTTTAATTAGACTCTAAAAACCTCTTCATTTGCACATCGACAGGAACACGATGATGTTCAAGACCGAGAATACTTGACAAAATCTTATGAATAACACAAGTTCAAATCTTTTTTCCACTTGTTTTTTGTCTTTGCATTCGCTGTCAGACTGATCAGATTCACCTCCGCTCTCATCTTCTAAAACTTTAAACACAATACTCTCGTTTTTCTCCCCTTCTAATAAAGGTTCCTAAAGGGTTATTATTATTATTTTATTGGCAGTAATGTCCATAATCATTAAAGGGATAGTTCACCTAAAAATGTAAATTCTGGTCATTCATTCCTCACCCTCATGTCGTTCCAAACCCGTAAGACCGAAAACACAAATGAAGATATTTCTGATGAAATCCGAGAGATCTCTGTCTCCATAGACTGCAATTTAACTGTATTCTTGTCGCTTCACAACATTAAGGTTGAACCACTGGAGTCTCATGGACTATTGTTATGATTTTTTCCCTTCATTTCTGAGCATTTAAAGTGTTAATTACAGTCGGAGAGCTCTCAGATTTAATCAAACATATCTTAATTTGTGTTCTGAAGATGAACGGAGGTCTGGAACGACATGAGGATGAGGAATCAATGACAGAATTTTCATTTTTGGGTGAACTATCCATTTAAAGGTGTCCTGTATTTTGTTATTTTGTTAAAATAACAATTGTTCACTTCAAAATGAAAATGTCCTGATATTTTACTCACCCCCATCTCATCCAAAATGTTTATTTGTTTCTTTCTTCAGTCAAAAAAATAAATAAAAATAAAAGATTTCATGTTTTGAGGAAACCATGTCAGGATTTTTCATCATGTTTCATTGTCAATCAGATAAGGAATTATTATTTTCCTTTCATGGCAAATAAAATGTTGAAGTTCCAAATCAATGCAGTTTCAAAGGAAGGGCTTCAGAGGCTCTGCATGATTCCAGAGGAATATAATCTTATCTGGCGAAACAATCAGTCATTAAAAAAAAAAAAAAAAGATATACTTTTTTAGCCTAAATTGCTTCTCTAGCACTGCTCTGCAACGTGCCAGGGATTGCACAATCACGTTGAAAAGGTCAGGCTAGACGCAGGGAGAATAAAGATCCTATATCTTTAAGAGCATTGCATGCAAGTGCGCCTTTAACCCCGTTAGGGTGCTTTCACACTTGGATTGCCTGGACCGAACCTGAGTTAGATTGCCTGGACCGAACCTGAGTTAGATTGCCTGGACCGAACCTGAGTTAGATTGCCTGGACCGAACCTGAGTTAGATTGCCTGGACCGAACCTGAGTTAGATTGCCTGGACCGAACCTGAGTTAGATTGCCTGGACCGAACCTGAGTTAGATTGCCTGGACCGAACCTGAGTTAGATTGCCTGGACCGAACCTGAGTTAGATTGCCTGGACCGAACCTGAGTTAGATTGCCTGGACCGAACCTGAGTTAGATTGCCTGGACCGAACCTGAGTTGGATTGCTCCCCTTGGGGTCCGTTTGCGTTATCAAAGCAGCTGCTGTTTACCTCATTGCTTAGTAATGACGTCGAGCGAGAATGTGGCATAATGTGGGGCGGCAGAGGCTCAGCGGTTCATGTAGGTTGATCCACGAATATATGCAGGAGTTTCACAAAAAATGAATTCGATTCACAATTAAATGACATTTGTGAATAACAAAAAAATCCACACATTTATTTTTATGTCACAAACACAACTCTGCCTTGCATTTATTTGTGAATCGCTTCTTGTGCACTTGTTGTTGGCTTCCTCTGCATTGGTGGATCTCTTCTTGCACATTTGTAAATTGCAGAAAAGCGCGTGGATTTTGAAACATTTCTAGCATCTAGAGTCACACAAATCCACAAATAGGTAGACTCCACCCACCGTCTACTTAAGCCAATCAGATAACGGTCATATTGGTCTGACCAATCATAGCACATTCTCACTCCCACCAACCATGTTTTGGCCTGTGCCGCTAGTTCCAGCACTGAACCCCAAGCACACTCGCTTGAAAATTGATGAAATTACTACACAGTTTGAGATTTTATGGCATTACTGGCCTTAGGAATATTGATAGATGATATATTTTATGAGGCACGTTAGAGTTGATTGTTATATAATAGATTGTCGGACTCTTACTGCAGATTGATGCTATCTGTCATTTCAACAGTTTTTAGATTCTGAGGTCTTTCTGTCAAATGTGCTTATATTCATTCAAGGGGTAACATATCTAGCGCCTAAATATAAAAGTATAAATTGGTTGCCCTGTTTTTTTTTCTTTTTTTTTTCCTTTTTTTTTTCTTTTTTTTTCCTCTTTGTTCTTGGGTAAATAATGTGTATGCTAGCATCATTCATGGCTATACACCTGTTATGTATGCTTCGAGTATCAAAATAACATTATAACATTATGAAAAAATAATAACCATTATAGTCAGTAAATGGCAGAAGAGGAACACTTATTGGCTCATTAGCCATTTTTTTCTATTTTGAATTATTTTTTATAGATTATAAAATCACTCTTATACCATTAAAATATCTATTTTTGTTACTTTATTTGTACTGGAATGTTAAATATATAGGCTAACTGTATGGAATATTACAAAGTCTAATGAAAAATAAAAATTTCTAAATACTTCACGATAAATCTTTATTTAAATCATGTCTGTGCTGTGTTATGATGAGAGGATGTGTATATAATCGGAAGATTCAAGTAAAACAAATAAAGTTTAAAACAAGTAAAACGAATTATTTTTTGTGAAACTCCTGCATATATTTTTGGATCTCATTCTATTTATTTGTGAATTTATGTATTTTTTGTGAATCTCTGCATTTATTTGTGGATAACAATCTATTTGTTTGGAATAATGCAACACAACTACCCCCATAGTTGGTGGTTCGATCCCCGGCTCCACCTGACCAAGTGTCGAGGTGTCCATGAGCAAGACACCTAACCCCAGCTGCTCCCGACGAGCTGGATGGCGCCTTACATGGCTGACACTGCCGTCGGTGTATGAATGGGTGAATGTGAGGCACAAATGTAAAGTGCTTCTACCAAAGCTTCAGTACGTAATGGCACTTGTGTCTATCTGCCGTGAATGTACTGCAAATGCTCTAAAAAAACACTAAAGACGAGGAGAAAATAGAGCTACAGCTCTCTGCTTGCAGTATGTCAGTCAGGTTTGTCAGGAAAAAATGTGAAACACATTTTCATATGTCATTTATAGCTGTTCACTTCTGCTATTTAGTAAGATTGCGTTCACATCAGCAGCAAAGCATACCGAAGTTCACATGAACCGAACCCCAGACCACCTTTATAAGAGGACTCGGGTACACTTCGCGGGTTCGTACCCGAGTTCAGTAGACCGCGTTCACATCATCCAAACAGATGGAAATTAGCACTAGTAGCTAACTCTGGCTTGTTTACAGCAAGTAACCTGTTGTTGATCAATAAGCATTGTCCCTATCAATTTAGACAAATCAAATCAAACAAACCGAAATCTGACTTCATTCGCACCTGGGTGCGCACCAAAAGTGTGGATCAAAACTGACTGCATGTTGGTGGAAATTAGATTATTTATACCCCCCTATTTTTTTGAGGATTAGAATATACAATTACAATACAATTATACGATTAGTACAATACAATACAATTATACAGTTAGAATTTGTATAATTATACAAAATTTTAATAGGGTGAGTTGGCTATACATAGCATGCTTAAAGCTTTGTGTCGTCAGTTTTACCTTGGTATATAAGCAATTTCAGTGTTTTGTTCCAGCTGTGCTCAGGGCTTGCCCTCGTATAGCTTATTACAGCTTTATATGTTGTTTCCAGAAAATGGTATGGTGCAACAAAACACTTGTTGGATGAAATCAATGAAACATGAAAATAAGCGATTTGAACAGCACCTTGATTGCACATATGTTCCCTCTACATTAGTAGCCATTCAACAGTTTTACCACCTTAAGTACTCTTTAGTGGAAGAATGTACTGTGGAAGAAATTCTGAAACTTCCAGTATGTTCTTATAGTGCACTGATATGTGAACAGGTCAAGCACATTTTGATTTCTTTATGTTAAGACCTGTTTAAGTTGAAAATGGCAAGATATTCCCTATTCCTTAATATTCAGATGAGGCTACCTCAACAATGCCAGAAGCCATTAAAACATTTGTCTTTAATTAACTTTAAAAGTTAATGGATTACTGGCACTGATATTGCAGACCTTTCCATCACTGTATGTGTCAAAGTGTCCGCATTCCCATTAGCCGAGCCTGTGACCCTCATCAACCCCATTCACCGGCGCCCTCTGGAAATGCCACTCTCATACAGAATAAATTACTGGCAAATCTACTCCATCGTAACAACACCTGAAAAGCTCTCATCCCTGGCACAACCTGGGTGTAACACAAAACAGAACAAAGGAAACAATATTGTGTCGGTAATAGACTCAAGTGTCAGACATATGATGATCAGACTTACTGGCAGAGGTCCCTGCGTGCCAAACTACCTAAAACAAGGCTTTCAGAGGGCACTGAAGTGTTTATAGTCTAAAAATCATTATCATCAGATGTTTAAAAAATTAGATCAAATTTCATGCTTGTTTTGACATACACTTGGTTGCTTAGAGTTTGAAAATGTCACTTTCATCTTAATACAAGTGTTATATATGCATTCCATCTAAATAGTAATTGTTGAGTATTGTACTCAAGTTGAAACTTGTTAAAAGATTAAAATGATTTCTGATGCGATTGCTCTGTTATATTGGTTCATTTGAATAAGTGTGCCATCTGAACTCCAGTGTGCACCAAACAAGCAAAAATGGAGGGTCTTGGTTCACTTCTAAGCAAACTTTGGTGGAGTTTGACTGTAATATGAACACAATTCTGACCAAAGACATCTAAACTGACCAAAACAGGATGTGATGTCACAAGAGGTGAATTCTCAAGCATACCTAAAATGTTAAATATTTAAAATAAAACAATTATCAATATTAAACAGCAGATAAATCAAACTACCTAATGTAACTGAATGAAATTCAGGATGAGTCCCATCTGGATGTCTTTGACAAAAACATGATTTTCTCAGCTTTTTGCTCAAAATGTTGCTTTTTTTTAAAAACTTACCAACATTTAAGTGCTGCAAAAAATATATATTTTTTCTCTGTTCTTTTAATTGATATATTGGATCTTTAGCTATCCAAATTCAAATAATCTGGAGGCCCTGAAAAGTTTGTGCTCAAATGACCAAAAATGCTATTTCTGGCTCCGCTGGTGAGGAAAGAGTTTTACAAAAATACGAAAATCATTTCCTCAATGTAATTAAATAAGCTCTCAAAACAGTAATATGGTTTGCCAGTGGTGATCAGTTGAGTGGATTTGGAAGAAAAGCAAACCTTAATCTTCTGCATTATTATATACAATCCTAATTCTGTAAACACCAAGTCAAATTTGTAGGTTTATCCACAAAGAAAAACTAAAAAGTAAAACAAAATAAGAGTAGAACACTCAATTCACAAACAGAAGCCTACCTACCTACCTACCAACCAACCAACCAACCAACCAACCAACCAACCAACCAACCAACCAATCAATCAATCAATCAATCAATCAATCAATCAATCAATCAATCAATCAATCAATCAATCAATCAATCAATCAATCAACCAATCAACCAACCAACCAACCAACCAATCAATCAATCAATCAATCAATCAATCAATCAATCAATCAATCAACCAATCAATCAATCGATCAATCAATCGATCAGTCCATAGGAACATTTCCTTTGCCACAGCTTGCATCGGCTCTCTCATTAGGGCTTTCTCTGTAAAGCCGCTGTGGGACCATTTGTATTGTGAAAAGCTCTATGCAAATAATCATGAATGTAATAAATTATTTGTAATTCTTTCCTAAATAAATCAGTGAACCTGGAGAGACTGTTTTGGCTATTTAGGATTGATTATTGTACTCAAGTGGAGGTTCAGGATCAAGGATTGGTAAATTATACACCACTAGTGTTGACTGTTCTGCAATAATTATTTTTACTTGGCATTACAAAGGCTATGATTCATTTACAGGTCTTGAGCAAATGCTGAATCAACAACACTTGCAACAACCCTGAACTCGTCTTTCCATTGCTTACAAATAAATGACACACTGTAGACCAGAAGCCGTTCCTTTCCAAAAAAGAGTCCTGAAAATTCCCTTTTGAATATAGTGTGAGTTTGAATATAGTGTAGAATGCGGTTGTCGCTCCTGTCAAGTCATGTCAAGTCACCTTTATTTATATAGCACTTTTTATAATACAGATTGTTTAGTGTTCCCAACTAAGCAAGCCAAAAGTCAAAGGTGGCAAGGAACCAAAACTCCATCAGGATACATAATGGAGAGAAAAAAACTTAAGGAGACACCAGGCTCAGTCGACCGGCCAGTTCTCCTCTGGCCGACGAACAGACAGTGTATGATTATGATTCTGGCAACATTCAGAATATTTATCCAGTTCCATCTGGGTGAAGGTCAGATTCATCATGCCGGTATGGAGACGGGTTTGTTGAGGACCAGTGCCAGTGTCGATGAGGCCTTCACAGAGGACAGTCTAGCTGACACAATCTCTGCAGACACTTCAGGGATGTGTCATGGCACAGGTCCTTCGTCTCATCTGGATATGGCCCAGAAATGGCTGACTACTTCATGCCTTCATGTCTAGGTGCAGCTCCACCATCTGATCTTGATATGGCCTGGATCCGGCTGACTACAGTAAACTTTGAGATAAACAGAAAGACTAATATTAGAGTAGATACCATTCTCCTTATGATGTAAAATATTTAAACAGATTTAAACAAACAATGTTGAGAAGACTGTTTAGGAGTTTAGGAGTTGATTTTTATATTCTAGGTATTATCAACTGGCCAGAGTTTTGAGACCGCAATAGACGTGATGGAGTATAATGTGTTAAGAGCTCACTCAAATACCAGAGAGATAAACCATTCAGTGATTTGTAAGTAATAAGTAAGATTTTAAAATATATGCAATGTTTAATAGGGAGCCAGTGCAGTGTTGACAGAACTGGACTAATATGATTGTACTTCCTGGTTCTAGTAAAAACTCGAGCTGCTGCGTTTAGGACCAGCTGCAGATTGTTTATTAAGCGAGCAGGGCAACCACCCAGTAGAGCATTACAATAATCTAGCCTTGAGCTCATGAAAGCATGTACTATCTGTTCATTGAGAGCACATGTCGTAATTGAGATATATTTGATATATTCGTAGATGGGGCGGAATTTCTTTGTACGGGCCGTTCGGGCTCTTCTCCCGAAAGTGTGCGCGCGTGAGCGACCAGAGTGAGAGAGCAAATGCACGCCCATAAACGCTGCACTCACTGCTGTCTCAGGACTTCAACAAATCAACAATGTCACCAAAGAAGTGTGTTCTTGATGGAGCTGTCCCAATGATAAAGGTTCACAGTCGTGCTTTGGAAGCTATGTCGTGCTTTGGTGTGTGTTTAAATACATTTGTTTTGCTGACCACTATAATTGTCTCTTTGATTATTGTAAGTCACCTCAAACATAAACTTAGTTTCACACAAAGCGTGCTTCTACATTCAAATGCACTACTCCATTGTTTTTTTCTGTATACACTAGTCTGATGTGCAAAACCGTTTTGCTTGCTACTGCTAATGTTTAGTCGCATACAATAGTCCATAAACCGAATCATGTCCTCATAAACTGCGAGTAAACACACACAAATGTTGACAGGACACTAAATACAGTCCATACCACAGAGACGAACGTCCTGCTGCTGCTGTTTCTCCTGTTCAATTTATTTAAGCCTCCGGATCTGATTCTGGATCATATATCTATTAGTTGAATCTGATTGATAGCCATGGTTTATTAGGATAACGTTTTCTTTTCCACGCTTGAGGATGTCAGCTTTCAGACTCTCATGCAATAGCTGCATGATATGTAGATATAAAGGATGCAATACTACTCTATAGGTACTCAAGATTGACATGAGATTGACTGAAACTCAGTGCAGCCCCCCCCCCCCCCCCCCCACACACACACACACACACACACAATTAAACAACTACATCCAGCTAAAAAACTAAAAAACTATCAGCAGATTGTGAAATGTCTAAGATGTGACTGAATTTAGCTTATGGGATGTCTAGGTTTTTTTTATGTTTTCCTGCATTTTTCAACTTTTTGAAATTCTGATTGCTTGCTTCGCAGTGCTATGGTGGTTTATGTGTGGTAAGGCATATTGATTTGAGGTTCAGGCAGGTAAAACACTACTTGGATGTATGTGACCCTTGACCTCTGTTATTCTCAGCCGCCCACCTTTCAGAGGAGGGGCTGCAGCTTTGCCCCAGCCAGCATCCATCAATAATTCAGGCTTCACATTAATTACAAAATCGCTCTGCAGGGTTCTGCTCTCCGCATGCGGTACAGGCTTACAGTCATCCATCACCCCTTTCAACCCACTCACATAAAGCTCACATTTCTCCTGAGGTCCAGGCAACGGGAGAAAGCAATTCTTTCATTTCTGCAGGTCTCTCGGCAGGTGTTTGTTTGTGCGAGCGTGCATTAGAATGCAATCTTAACTGTCGCGATGTTGCCGTGCTCACCAGCTGTCATAGAGGAATTCAATTAAGACATCACAGGAACGGGGCGGGTGTGAATGATTAAAATTGTCAATAGCGAGCACAGTTATGAAATGCCACGGCAGTATCATCCTCCTATGCATCACAAGACAAATGGCTTTCATCTAGTGCCACTGCGGCCGCTGATTCAATCAGCAAAATTTCGAAGGAATTATCCCGTTAATAATATTTCACCTGTTTCATATCCACTCCTATAGAGGCGGCAATCCAAAAAGTGTTCTTCAACTTTAGATCAGACTGAAAACTGTAATTAGCTCCCAGCAGCATAACTGCCTCCCATATGAACTATCTCTTCTGTTGGAGTTTACTAGAAATTATTCTGATTAGTATCATTATTTGATCATGCATAACATAATTGCTGGTGAGTCTTGTGAAAACATATCTTGCACATTTTACAATAAATAAATAAATGCATGAAAACATATCTTGCACATTTTACAATAAATACATAAATACATTAAAACATATCTAGGTAATGTATACAAATAAATAAATGCATGAAAACATATCTAGGTAATGTATAATAAATAAATAAATGCATGAAAACAAATCTTGCACATTTTACAATAAATACATAAATACATTAAAACATATCTAGGTAATGTATACAAATAAATAAATGCATGGAAACACATCTAGGTAATGTATAATAAATAAATAAATGCATGAAAACATATCTAGGTAAAATGTCATAAATAAACAAATACATATATACTTAAATAAACACATACATTATTTTATGATTAATGTATTTGTTTATTTAGATTAATCTAATCAATACCTAAACTTAACAACTACCATATAACTATTTATAACTATTAAAAAGCAGTAAATTAGGAGTTTATTGATGCAAAAGTCGTAGTTAATAGTGAGAATTGGACCCTAATCTAAAGTGTGACCAAATCATCACTTAGTGAATGATGGGTAAATAGCATTCATTCAGGGGTCTGTTCAGTGCATCATAGATAAAATGACGACTGATACTAAATTAAAAATGTTTTTGGTGATTTATTTCATGAGATTTACCCTTGCAGTGTGAAATATCAACAATAACGCATTATAAGATCAGTTATCATCCATGGCTCTGTGTTTAACACAGAAACATGCTCGAATCAACTGTAATAGCTTGTTAAGCTGGTGTCCAGCCTCAGATGTAATACTGTGTGTATGTCTGCAGAGCTTATTAAGGTGACATATAATGCGAGCAGGCAGGCTGTGGGCTATGCCAGTGTCCTTGCCATGGGAAATCATGTTCAGTCTTGTTATGGGAAGTTTGGACGCTTTGGCCTGCGAGGACCGCTAATAATCACCCCAGCGGCTGTCACGGCTGTGGACGTCCACCTGCTTTACAGAGCCAGCCAGAAACACGTTCATTATCTACACACATGTTCCACTGTGGGCAGCTGAAGCCACATGTGAACACACACATGTGTGTAACACCTACAGTAACATCATTTGTCCATGAATCTCATGAGAACATATTTAATACTAAAATAAATATTGTGTTTTCACTGTTATACGGTAGGGGGCACTATTACAGCTTATGAACAAGTACAGAATCTCCTGATCAAAACACAGGCGAAGAAGAAGCAGAAACAAACAATATCATATTACATGTGATCATACACTGTAAAAAATGCTCTAGTGACTGATCACATGTAAATTTTTCAGTTGGCCAAATTGAATTTCTGTGAATTGATGCAATTTAATTCACAGAAATTCAATTTGGCCAACTGAAAAATTTACATGTGATCAGTCACTAGAAAATGTTCAATTGGAGACAAGTATTGATTTATTTATTTTTACAGTGTATGCCAATGTAAAATAACGTGATCACATTAGTTAACCCTTAGTTCAACCCTCAAATCAAACCCTTCTAAATTTCAAAAGGCAATTAAATATGCTTTATTTTATTATTTTTTATTTTTTAAGAGAAAGACCCCAAAAATGTAGTAATGATTGGTGAAACTAATGCATTTGGTAAAAATGCTTTTTTTTATTATTATTATTGTTGTTTATTTTACAGTGTCCTTATTAGGTACATGTATTACCTTAGTAATAACAGTAAATGATGCATCATTGCATCCAACAAACATTCATAGTACATGTTGTTAATTCATATTACTCAGTACTTAAATATCTTCATACATAATAGAATAAAAAAAGTTATGTGGAATGGTCAAGTTCACATAACTTTAGTTTTTAAAAAAAATAAAAATATTGAAGGTATTAATACATTTAAAGCAGCAGGTTTCCTCACTTAAAAAAAAAACAATACAAAAAAAAATTGATCACTTTTTTAAATGACATGCAATTACTACAGAGTCACAGATAAGGTTTATGATTTGTTAATTGTAATTATTAATAATTTACTGTTAATACTATAGTAAGCACATGTAGTAATGTGTAACTACGTCAACTTAAAATAAAGTGTTGCCCAATATTTTCTTACATACTTTAAAATGTTAGTTCATAGTTCATTAACTAATGTTAACAGATGCAACTTCCAGTCTTAAAAATGTTATTAGTAAATGCTGAGATGAACTAAAATGAGTAAAAGCAGAAGTATTGTTAACTGTTGTTATTGTTAACTAATAAATCTTGATTGCAAAGTGTTACTAATCAAAATAGTGATTATTTTTATATACTGCAGTACACTTTTTGTACTAATTATTTTCTTTTTAATTAGCGTAAATGTAATGCACACTGAAAAGTATATTTTTTCAAAGTTATAAATAATTTGAATATGTATAACAAGGACCTACTATGTCAGTGTTATGTCAAAATGCCATGTTTCATGTAATTACTTGCAACTTCTTAATTATTATAATAATTAAATATTAATACCAAGTTTTTTTTTTTTCTTTCCCAGTGCAGTTGCAGTACAACTTCAGAAGCTTTCTGTTTGTTTCTCTTATTCCTGTGGTCTTTAGATGTCTCTCTTTCAAGCTTCTTTTTACCTTTCCTCTATTTCCACATGTCAGACTTCCAATTTGCAGCTTTTTGTGCCACTTGTACAGTATGTGAAGAATCCACCTGACACGTACAGCGTTCAGCGTGTGTTTTGTTTGTGTTTTTCCACTGAGACTAATTTGTCTCATGTTGTTTATTGTGTGAGCAGAGAATCAGCAGATGTATTGGAAGGCACTGAAAGTGTATCTTTTATTATTCACAGGCTGGTGGCATTTCCTCTCATGTGTCTGATGGGCAGACATTTATACGTTACATGATCTCAGGTCAACCTCCAAATCATTTCTTAGCTTCATGTGTTTTGGTATCTTTGTCTAACTTCACAGAAAATGCCATCCATAATAAGAAACATGAGATTTTAGCTTGAGGTGCTATTGAAATGAAGAGCACTCACCATGAATGCGCATCTCAGCATGAACTGAATGGAAAAGCATTCAGTCTGGTTTGTTACTTGCCTGGTTTTGAATGCGACTAATTCAAGGACACAGTATGAGTCACATGCCGAATCTCCGCTGACAGCTGCGGCGGTCTTTGTTCAGCAGTTGGTTGGCAAATTAATTGCATTGTTTGTTCGTTTTTTTAGTGTTCTGGATGGCTGCTGATCCAAGTCATAAACCAAAGAGCCGTGGCAATGTGAAAGCCATGAAACTCATATAATATATCTCATTTAGTATATTTTATCCAGAAGGTAAATATATTACATCTTGTGCTCAAGTTTTGAGCACAAATGCTGCTCAAGTATAAATTGCACCTTTAACTACAGCAAATGCCTGACAACTTTACGAGACTATAAAGCGTTTATAATAGTGTAAAATGTTTAATATCTGCCCCACAATAAGGAAGCCTAATCATTTCATTTAAGTGAATAAGTTGCAAGCATGTTACACTTATATTTGTGATTAAAATAATGTTATTTTGGTAACACTTTAGTATGGGTAACTCATATTCACTATTAACTACGACTTTTGCCTCAATAAACTCCTAATTTACTGCTTATTAATAGTTAGTAAGGTAGATTTCGTAGCATTTAAGTTTAGGTATTGGGTCGGATTAAGAGATGTAGAATAAGGTCATGCAGAATAAGGCATTAATATGTGCTTTATAAGGACTAATAAACAGACAATATCCTAGTAATATGCATGATAACAAGCAACTAGTTAATAGTTAATGATTGAACCTTGAAATAAAGTGTTACTGTTATTTTTACTAAATGTTACTATATAATACTAAAAACAATTGAAGATAGTTAGTACAGCATTACTGAGATTTGCATCTCTCATTATGTTTTTTTTTTTTTTTTTTTTTTTTTTACACAGTAAGTGCTTAAGGTTACTCTTTATTTCAATAGTCTACTTTAGACATTCTACTAACTATAATTAATTAATTAATTAATAAGTCAATTAACTCTCATTAATGTGCAACTACATGTCAACTGACTCTCATTTGAGTATTAGTAGCCTGTTGGATTTAGGTTAGTGTTAGTAGAAATAAGTTGGTGTACTTGTAAGTTAGCAGATATTAAGCAGAGAGACTATTAATACTCTCATGAGAGTTAGTTGACATGTAGCCACAGTGGTCACACTTTAGTTTAGGGTCCAATTATTATTATTAATTATGACTTTTACATCAATACATTGCTAATTATTAACAGTTAGTAAGGTAGTTGTAAGCTTAGGCATTGTGTATAAGGTTATAAGGAATAAGGCATTAATATGTGCTTTATAAGTAATAATAAACAGACAATATAAAATGTATAGTAAGCAACTAACTAGTAGTCAGAATTGGACCCTAAACTTAAGTATTACTCTCATAGTTTGTTGACTGTCGACTATAAAACAAACAAAGTGTAACCTTACATAATACAATCAACCAAAACAACGGGTGAATTACTTTTGCCAATGTCTAGTGTGACCTTCCAACATGATTACGTAATCCGTGGTGTGTCTCAGAGCAGCGAAAGATGAGCAATTTTGTTTAAAAAGTATATACATTTTTTTTTTTTGTAAATGATTGTTTCACTAGATAAGACCCTCAATCCTCACCTGGGATCGCGCAGAGCCTCTGAAGCCCTTCCTTTGAAACTGCATTGATTTAGACCTTCAACCGTTGGTTCCCATTGAAGTCAATGACATGCATAAAGATAACCTAGAATGTTTCCCTCAAAAATGTAATTTATTTTTAACTGAAGATAGAAAGACATGAACATCTTGGATGTTCTAGGATGTTCTTGGATGTTCTATGGATGCTCTTCTCTCTTCTTTCTCTACAAATGTCTCCACTGCTAAAACAACATACTACCACAACAAAATCAACAAATGCTCTGACTCTCGCAAACTCTTTAAAACATTCTCCTCTCTCCTTTGTCCTCCTCCTCCCCCTCCTTCATCAACTCTTACAGCTGATGACTTTGCATCATTTTTCACAAACAAAACATCTCTCATCAGCAACCAGTTCTCCTCACCACAAACTGACAAGCACATCTCGACAACTAACACGAACACGCTTCCATCCTTCTCTCCGCTCTCCGAGGCAGATATTTCTAAACTCATCCTTTCCAATCACCCTACTACCTGTCCACTTGATCCTATACCCACTCACCTCCTTCAGGCCATTTCTTCTTCAATCACTCCTGCACTCACTCACATTGTCAACACTTCTCTTCACACGGGAACCTTTCCCACAGCATTTAAGCAGGCTCGGGTAACCCCACTGCTTAAGAAACCCTCTCTGAATCCAGCACTTTTAGAAAACTACCGACCGGTATCCCTTCTGCCTTTCATTGCAAAGACCCTTGAGCGAGTTGTGTTCAATCAACTCTCTATGTTTCTTGAACGGGACAACCTCCTAGACAACAACCAATCCGGCTTCAAAAGCGGCCATTCGACTGAGACTGCCTTGCTCTCGGTAACTGAGGCACTGAGACTGGCAAAAGCAGCTGCCAGATCCTCAATGCTCATTCTGCTGGATCTGTCTGCTGCTTTTGACACAGTTAACCACCAGATCCTCCTGTCAACACTTAAGAGGACGGGGATCTCAGGAACTGCTCTCCAGTGGTTCAGGTCTTACCTCTCTGGTAGGTCCTACAGGGTGTCATGGAGAGGTGAAGTGTCTAAGTCTCATAATCTAGCTACTGGGGTTCCACAGGGCTCAGTCCTTGGACCACTTCTCTTCTCCATCTACATGTCATCATTAGGTTCTGTCATTCAGAAACACGGCTTCTCCTATCACTGCTATGCGGATGACACTCAACTCTACTTCTCATTTCAACCAGATGATCCTACAGTCAGTGTTCGTATCGCTGCCTGTCTGACAGACATTTCTGACTGGATGAAAGAGCATCACCTTCAACTCAATCTTGCAAAGACAGAATTACTTGTTTTCTCAACCAACCCAGCACTTCATCAAAATGTCTCCATTCAGCTTGGTTCATCAACCATAACTCCATCAAGGACAGCCAGAAACCTTGGAATTGTGATTGATGACCAGTTAAACTTCACTGACCACATTACTGCAACAGCCCGGTCCTGCAGATTTGCTTTATACAACATTAGAAAGATTAGACCCTTCCTATCAGAACAGGCTCCACAACTCCTGGTTCAAGCTCTTGTTCTCTCCAGACTGGATTATTGTAATGCTCTTCTGGCTGGGCTTCCAGCATGCACTATCAAACCCTTGCAGCTGATCCAGAATGCAGCGGCGAGAGTGGTCTTTAATGAGCCGAAGAGAGCGCATGTTACGCCTCTCTTCATCAAACTGCACTGGTTGCCAATGGCTGCTCGCATCAAATTCAAGGCACTAATTCTCGCCTACAAAACAACCACTGGTTCTGCACCAATATACCTAAACTCACTTGTTCAGACTTACACACCCTCCAGAAGCTTGCGTTCTGCGAGTGAGCGGCGCCTCGTGGTTCCATCCCAAAGAGGCATGAAATCGCTCTCACGGACATTTTCCTGGACCGTTCCCACCTGGTGGAATGACCTGCCGATCTCAATTCGTGCTGTAGCCATTTTTAAAAAACATCTTAAGACACATCTTTTTCAATTGCACCTGGCCAATGAAGAATAGCACTTAACTATCCATTACATTTTGTTTGTTTGTCCAAAAAAAAAAAAAAAAATAGTGTACTGTGCTAATTAATTGAGACTTCTTACAGCTCTTACAGGTTGTTGGCCTTGTTTGTTTCGTTGCTTCTATTGCTCTACCCTTTTTTGTAAGTCGCTTTGGATAAAAGCGTCTGCTAAATGATTAAATGTAAAATGTAAATGTCTTGGGTGAATAAAATATCAGTAAATTCTACATTTTGAAGCAGCCTCTTTCAGCAGGAACACTACACACATTGTTCAGGAATGGTTTGAGAACATGATGAAGAGTTTAAGGTGTTGCCCTGGCCTCCAAATTCCCCAGATATCAATCCAATTGAGCATTTCTGGGATGTGCTGGACCAACAAGTTTGCATCCTAACTTAATTTTAAGGTGTCTTTGTTACACTGTACTTATAAATTTAAGTACTAATTTAAGCAGATATTTAGGAAACATGCTGAGTTCACGTACTTGTTTCTTTGAAAAACAATGGCAGTTATTCTGCATTGAAATGTGTGTTCCATGTGGAAATTTCTGTTTTTGTTTTGGTCTGAGTGATAACACACATGGTTGCCAGTTGATGGAAAACACAGCGCATCAGAGATCAGAGATCGCAGATTTTACCCGACCTAAAAAGCCTCGGCATCCATCTAAAAATCTCTATGATCAAGAGCACATCAAATACGGACAAATGAACTTATTAACTTGCAGTGTGTAATTTTCCTCATCTTTCATTGTCAATTGCGTTCGTTCCTGTTGTGCGTCCTCAAACTGGCAACGAGTCTGAGGAGGAGGGGCCGGGACGGGGTACCCATTTCAACCAATAGCTGTCTTTCTTACACACTGCACCTTTAAGTAACATTAAGTGAATATGAACTTACTTCTAGTAAGTTAGGATTAGGTTTGGTCTAGTTTGGGGTTAGTTACATATAATTATACGCAACTTATAGTTATTACTATAGTTCATGTAACAAGGACACTTAATTAAATTAGAGTTAATGGGTAATTTTAGGTTTAGTGATTTAAACGTGTCCCCTACAGGTCTGCATCTGTTTGTTTTGTTTTGTGTTGTGTTGTATGTTCAATTTCTTCTACATTACAGATTTTGCACATGAAAATGACAGTTGTATTTTTATTTTTTTTAATAATGTGTGATTTTCACAAACACAATACTGTAGATCACCGCAGATGTTTGTCAGATGTCATGGCAACAACAAAGCACACACTCTTTTTTTGTGACCTTGTGCTTTCAGCTCCATCCTCATTGAACGATAATGATAGATAGGGACAAATTATATGTCTGTCTCAGCCACAAAACAAACACGTTTGATACGCATAGATAAGAGCTGTTGTGCAGATGTCATTTGAAGACATTTTGGCTATCAGGTGAAGGCGCTGCTTGGAAAGTTTGTTGCTGCATATTTTAAATTTTATAGATTTTATAGGTTCATGCTCCAAATGTATACAACCTACTTTTTAATTTCTGAGGATGCAGTAAAAGCAGTACACACTAAAAAAGGCAGGGTTGTTTTAATCGAAATTTGGGTCAAATATGGACAAACCCAACTGTTGGGTTAATTTTTATTTTAATCATTGTCCATGTTTGATGAAAATTTGGGTTAAAACAACCCAGCATTTTTTTAGAGTGTAAAATTGTGAAATATTAATAATTATTGTTTGTTTATACATTTTTTGCAATACAATATTTTTTAAAAATCTATTTTAATAGCAAAGCTAAATTTATCAGCATTACTCAATTATTCAGAGTCACATGATCCTTCGGAAATAATATGATGATTTGCTGCTAAATTTTTTTTAAATATTTATAATATTATAAAAGATTCCCATATTGATGGTAAATTCAGCTTTGATCACAGGAATAAATCACACTTTACTATATGTTCACATAGAAAACAGCTGTTTTAAAAAGTGTACATGTTGTGTTCATGTGTAATCGGTTCTGTAGTGAAAGATTATAAACTTAAATTTGACCTCTTTTGAATGCCAATTTTCATTGTATTTATCTCCTTTGTTTGCCTTGTAGAGAAGAGGCCATCATGTCCACGTATTTTGAGACGGTGGACGATCTGCTTGCGTCCTTTGGTCCAGTGAGGGATTGCTCCAAAGATAACGGCGGATGCCGGAAGAACTTCAAATGTGTTTCAGACAGAAGGATGGACTCCACCGGATGCATGGTGAGTTTCCATGATCACCACAGATCATCTAACATCAGTGTAATAACGGCCTGTTTTATGTCCAACTCTCTGAACCGTAGCGCGAGTGTGTGTTGTTGAGTTGCACTGGCATCCTGCACAGAGAATGGCCGACTCTCAAGCGCTCAGCTTTCTGGCAAATACGTCTCATTACAGGCAGATAAGTTTGTCTCGTGTTACATGTGCAGATTAAAAGGAAGGAAATGAGAACAAGGAAAAGCGGTTAATGGCTTTTTTGGGGATGAGCTCCCATAAAGCAAGAAAATTGATGAGCTCACAGCTCTCTGCGCTGATGGATGAATCAATCATATACAGCAGGATGGGCCTTGATCACTCACACTTTTATTAGGAATAAAAGTCTGACACTGGTTTTGCGATCTGATAAGCTGCAGCGTTTTAAAAGAATAGTTCAGACAAAAATTTAAAATAAAAAAAACACAAAAATTAAAGTGCTCTTATCTTTTACTAACCCTTGTATCGTTCCAAACCCATTTCTCCCGTGCAACACAAAAGGTCACATTTTCACACAGATTGTCCTAATCACTCTTTTCATTTGTAATGAAACAAGACTGCCAAGTGTCAAATTTGGCATCGAAAATGATTGGTTCTCACATGCCTCGTGACATCATGAATGTCAAACCTGACTTCCTTTGTGAAATATGCTTAATTGCATTGAATGCAGACTAATAGTGTACTTCAAATCTCAAAGCCTCGGTCTGCCCATCACTACAAACTAAATTGGCTTGGTTATGAAACAGAAACAGGGGGGTAATCCAGAAAGCAGGTTATGTGACATACCAGGGTATGTTTAAGAGTAAGTTAACAGATAACCTCAACTGTAGGTTCCAAAAATGGAGGTAACTTTCAAGGTAAATCGCTATTAAACAAAAGAAGAAGAGGAAGCAGAATACCGAGATTCTTCTTAGCGTCTGTTTCCATGGTGCATCATTGATTCTCTGTTAATAATGTCTTGTAATTTAACCAGGAACATACTCTGAGTTGTCTGAACTTACTCCCGGACTCGTTTTCAGAACCAGCATACCTTGAGTAAGCCAGGTTTGGGTTAATGAACCGAGAGTTCAGGGTATATGTGGCGGTAAGTTAACCTTGCTTTCTGGAATACACCCCTGAACAGCCAGTAAAATGTGACAATAACAGACATCTAAACAAGACCCAACACAGGGCTTAAACACACAGCAGCAAACCAATAAAAGAAACATGAAACACCTGTGATAACTTTTACCATTTGAAACTTTGGAGACTAAAAGGGAAGGAATCGGAGGATGACAGGTCTAATTACCACACACTGAAACCAGCATAGAAACACAGACATGAACAGAACAGATACACAAATCAAACTATAAACCAACAAACTCAAAGCATGACACTTTGTGACAGAGGTCCATGTACATATCCAGCTAACAGGCACAGCTAAACATTCTAGCTAGGGCCGTAACGGGACCCAGATCTGACGGTTGATTATGTACCTCGGTTTTAAAGTCACAGTTCGGGACGATTTTGGTACAGCATTTTTACAAAATAGCATTTTATGCATTTTTATTCAACAGTGGTTTACTGAAACAAATTGTGTCTGTCCTTAAATTAATCCAATTAGAACAAAAACTTTCTTAAGGATACTGCTGTAGATATAGGGAGATCTTACTCTTACTTAAATCTTACTTAAAGCTACACATTGTAATACTAAAGGTTAACAGCAGAGCCCAGCTATTAGGCTCAATTCATTTCAACTTCAGACACAAATGAAGATATTTTTGTTGAAATCTGATGGCTTAGAAAGGCCTTCATTGACACCCATACCCCCCCAAAAAACAAACAAACAAACAAACAAACAAACAAACAAAAACAAACAAACAAACAAACAAACAAAAAATAAAAAAACACCCGTAAGATCTCCGTTCATCTTTGGAGGACAGATATATATTTCTAAAAGCACTAAAGACATCGTTACAAAGCCCATCTCACTACAGTGGCTCTACAATCATTTTATGAAGCCACGAGAATAGTTTTTTTTCGTATTTGTTGTGGGTGATTTACCGGACGGTAATGAGTAAAAAATACACTTTATATTGGAGAAAATATGGAGCCATGTGACCTGTGCACATGTGCTGAAACAGGACACAAAATGGACCCCTGTGGGCATGTGACCCATTTCATTGATTAGTATTTAAGTTCTTCTTCCCTGTGATAGGTTTGAACTATAAATTGGTGTTTCATTTGATCAAAAATAATCTAAAATAGACTACATTGCGTGGAGGCAACACCATACCTTATAGGTACTTAGCTATTAGCATATGGCTTTCTATCAGTAGAAACCCTGGAGTATATTCGAAGGATCGTTGGGAATGGCCTCACAGGGCAGTGAAGCATTCTGGGAATTGTTGTCTTTTATCCCAATGAGACAAAAATACATGTTCTGTCTTTTCTCAGTCTAGAAAGCACTAAATTCAAAAATAATTATTAATTAATTAATTATTAATGACCCAGTTTAAATACAGATTCATCTTCCTAGCGCTGAAGTACCCCTTTAACAGCAAAAGTATACTTATGTGATATACTTCCAGCATCTTCCCTTTGAGGAGTCAGTTGGACAGATAATAGTCCAGAGTGATCTGGTAAACCCCCTTTGAGCCTCTGAGGTGGTTGGTAGGTGACAGCCGGTGATCGCTGGTTATGGAGCAGAAGGATGAAGGAAACCAGACGGGGATGAACGAGGTTAGGATGCTCTCGGTGAAGGAACTGAACCAGGATGATGGAGTGTTTTCAGCTGCCTCAGAAAGAACTTTCTCTGTCTGGCTTTCCTGACCGTGGCAGAGATTTAGTTCTTTTACTTGAGGGAGTCAGGTTATGAGTCAGCCAAATTTCATTGCTATAGATCAGGGGAGTCCGATCCTGAGACACTATGGACATGTCTACATTCATTCAGATATGTTTAAAAATTGTGTAAACGTTTCAAAATGCTCTCTGTCCACACTAGCGTTTAAGCATCGTTCATACTGAAATGTTGGGCAAAAATAAAAACATCTTACTGCACATGCATTAAAAATAATAACCAATTTTGGCAATGCACATGGACATTTCTCTGATCTTTGACGTGATCAGGGGCAGAAGCACAAAATTGATTTTGAGCTGATATTTGTTGTTTCTAAAAATGTTGTAGATTATGTAGTAAATGGGAATCGATAAAATTATTGTCTATATTTTAAGACAAAGGTCTTCTTAATGATTCAGTTTTGCTCAAGCTAATTAAAGCAACATGCAATAACTGAATAATATATAAAAGTATGGTATGAATATGGTAGTATGATAGTTAACATGATAAAGATAACAGCTGTATAACGTTTTCATTAATTAACATGGTAAGACAGTTATATATTAGATATTAAATTCAGTTATTGGTAACACTTTATAATAACTACACACTTTGAAACATTAGTTAAGAATTAATAAATAGTTACTTCATCATTTATAAAGCATTAATAGACATTAATAGGTAGTTTATAAATACAGATATAAATGCTTTGTTCTTGATTTATAAGCAAATCTTTAATGTGTTTAATAGTTGTATTTCCTACTTTATAAATGATCAATTTATCATTCCTAAATTTTAGACAGTGTAAGTAAAGGGTTAATAAACAATTTAAATGCACATTTATATATCATATTATTTAGACATATAGTAATAGTTACTCAGTGTGTGAATAAATGCTTTATTAACATGTATTCCTACTGTAGTTCATGATTAATTCAGGTAGTTATAACACATTTAGTAGTTGTCAGTTAACTATTTCTGTGAGCTCATCTAAAGTGAGGAATATTAATGCCTCTTAAGGCTTTTACAAAGACTCCGATCTCTTCTGAACAGAAAAAGGAAACAAACACAACACAGATGAATATAGCACATAGACATATTTATTTCAAAATGCAAAAATAGAGACTGTACAACTAGTAAATGAATATCAAATTTAAATTAAACCTCTTCAATATCATAGAAAAATATTATTCCCATAGACCACCAGAAACCGTAACTGCAGTCAAATGAAACTAAGCCTCTGCAATCTGATATAAAAATACATTTATGTAAAGTGTAAACATTGCTGAATAAAAATGTACCACTGGATTACACTGGATTACAGGAGTGGCAAATACAACAAATACAATTATTATAATAAAATAATAAAACAAAAAAAGTGTCAATACAATACTGACTTTAAAACTTTACAGATAGGTGTATCTCACGGAAAGCTTTAGGTGAGCTCACGGAAATAGTTAACTGACAACTACTAAATGTTTTATAACTACCTTAATAAATTATGAAGTACAGTAGGAATACATGTTAATTGTGACATTAATAAAGCATGTATTGACACACTGAGTAACTATTACTATATGTCTACATAGTAAGATGTATAAATGTACATATAAATAGTTTATTAACCCTTTACTTACACTTTCTAAATGGTCATATAAACCACTGATGACAACTAAATAACTGCTCTGTAAATAATGTAATACTTAAATTAGAAATTATCCATTAATAGATTATAAAGTATGAAAATACAATTGTTAAACACATTATACATATAATTATAAATATATATATATATATATATATATATATATATATATATATATATATATATATATATATATATATATATATATATATATATATATATATATATATATATATATATATATATATATATATATAAATAGTTGTATTTATAAACTGCCTATTAATGTCTATTAATGCTTAATAAATGATAAATAAACTACTTACTAATGCTTTATAAATGCTTCATAACATGAGTTATTATAAAGCGTTACCTCAAATCCTTATAGGGATAATTCACTTTAAAATGAAAATTGTCATCCTTTACTCACCCTCAAGTTGTTTCAATGAATGAATTTCTTTCTTCAGCTGAACACAAGGGAAGATATTTTGTAGAATGTCAGTAACCAGTCAGTTTACTGGAGCCATTGACTTCCATTGTATTTTTTCCCTACTATGAAAGTCAATGGCTCCAGTAAACTGACTGGTTACTGACATTCTACTGTAGGTTTAGGGTAGGAGTTGGGATAGTGTCTCCAAAATATAAAAGTTGCCTATACATATTCATAAAGGGTATCACTTTAGCATGGGGAACACATATTCTTCTATAACTATGACTTGTGCCTTAATAAACTCATAATTGACTGCTTATTAATAGTTAGTAAGGTAGTTTTTGTAGCATTTAAGTTTAGGTATTGGGTCGGATTAAGAGATATAGAATAAGGTCATGCAGAATAAGGCATTAATATGTGCTTTATAAGGACTAATAACAGCCAATATCCTAGTAATATGCATAAGCAACTAGTTAATAGTTAATAACTGAACCTTAAAATAAAGCGTTACAGGATATGATTTCAAAATCATTCAAATAATGTGCAGTTCCCTCGTAACGATGTTCGGTCAGCCTTTTTTTAAAGCATCAAAACCCCCAGGTGATGTTAAATCTAAACTTCATTCAAATCCAACACACGCCTGACTCTGATCTCGAGCTCGACACTCGGGTCCAGCTATACAATTTCCTTGTAACTGCTGGCTGAAGTGGATTCATTTCTGGATCTCTTGACCCGGACCGAGGTCATGATACCACTCCGGCTGGAGTCTGCCTGAGTTTTACTCTCTTCAGCATTGGTAACATCGGGAACTTTGAGAGCTTTGCCTTCCTCTGCCATTTCTCCACTCTCTCAGTAATAGAGGTGAAGTGAACACTTAACAGGATTAAGCAGTGATTGCTGCAAATGCCCTAAAAGTGCAGCGCTGATTGGTTTAGGACATGCTGTGTTTTTATAGGACAGACCGCATTCAATGCTTGGCAAGATTACGCATGATGTCACTGCCTTTACAAATGCTCTTGTCATGCAACAGTATTGGCTTCCAAGAGTCAAAATCAATCATACATTTAGCTTTTCTTTCACTTTTCTCAGATTTGCAGTACAATTGGTAACACGTCAGAATATTGGTCATTAGTTACCAGTTAACTACATTAGTTAACTAATACTAATAAGTGAATGAACTAATAATGAACTAACAAATTTATCTTTGTTAATGTTATCTTCAACATTTACTAATGCATTGTTCAAATCTTGTTAACAATAGTTAATGCAGTGTGAACTAACATGAACAAACCATAATCAGCTGTATTTTTATTAACTAATATTAACAAAGATGAAAAAAAAATACAGCAACAAATGAACTACTCATGGTTAGTTAATGTTAGTTATTACAATAACTAATGTGAACTAATGACCATTATTCTAAAGTGTTACCGTAAAATCTTATAAATGCTTGCTATGTGTTATGTGGCATTAATGCACAGGTGATACAGAGTAGTATTTGTATTTATTTATTTATTTTTCTCACACACACATTGGTCAAAGGAAAACATGGCAAATAAACATCACATGGACTTTTTTTTTTTTTTTGACTGCTCTGCAAAATAGACAAACAACAAAATAATGCAATACAAACAATACAAAACACATGCACCATAAAAATCCCTGCAAAGAGTTAATCATTGTTATGTGAGCCATGGGATTTATTATTTATTAATACTAAATATTTAAGCAGTGAAATGGCACAGTCATTAATAAGGAAAATTAAGCATGGTACTTCATAGTTGCTGATGACAAGTGCAATTAAGTAGATCTTAGTTTCCAAACATATCCTGGAGAAAAAGAAATATACAAAGAATGACTAAAATTATACTCCTTAAAAATATACTTGAGTGCAAACTGAGGGACTTGTTTTAATATAACTCTGATTGTATTCGTCTGAAAGAAGAATGTCATATACACCTTGGATGGCTTGAGGGGGAATAAATCATAGGCTAATTTAATTTTTGGGGTTTTAACTTTAAGTACATCCGCTGAATGTACTGGCAAGCATTTATGGTAAACTAAAATATGCTTTAATGACATTTCTATTGAATTTATATATATATATATATATATATATATATATATATATATATATATATATATATATATATATATATATATATATATATATATATATATATATATATATATATATATATATATATATATATATATATATATATATATATATATTTGGAAATAAATGTGACTTGGACATCTTAGCTGGCTTCGTAAGACTGTAGAGTTACTGAGACAAAGCTTTTGAGAAAGCCACTTAACCCCAAGGAGGCCTATCTCATCTCCCACGGGGTCTAATGACGGGGTCATTCCAGTTAGTGTATAATGATAAGCTTAAAGAATGTATATATATATATATATATATATATATATATATATATATATATATGTGTAATGATGAAGTTGCAATTTGGAACATTTAAAATATATAACTTTACATGCTAAGTGGTTAAATTTAAAGGTCCACTGAAGTGCCTTGAAACGCGCCGCATTATTCAGTGTGTTGACGTAATTTCCCCTGAAACAGCTCCAGCTGTTAGCAGCTCCTCCCCTTTTTTGAAACAGCCAATAGCGTTAGAGTGCAAGAGTGGACCTTTCTCTGTTTTGTAAAGCCAGCAGTTTCCTCTAACTGTTTGCCATCATAATCTACTCCATATCGCTTTTGAAATGCAGCATTCTGTGCAGAATTCAAATGGGTCGATATGTTTGTTGTCAGCGCGGACTCGCGCATTTGATCCGCGCTGCGCTCTCGTGTCTGTAGTCTAAATTTAGACCAGAGCCGTTGGGGTGTGTGCGCGGAGGCGGTGCGTGAAACTAACGTGAAAACAGGCTGTATTCCCTCAAATGAAAGCGTATTTACACTGAATCATTTTGTCATACTAATGCTAATGATTGTCGTATACATGTGCCTTTCACCATGTAGAAATTAGTTAATGTGTGTAAACAACTGACCGATTTCAGCCGCAGCTTCAGCAGTGTAGGGGGCGGGCTTTAGATTCTAGAGAGCATTTTGATTGGACAGAACATTTGACGAGAAAGTGAAGTCTGCGATGATGTCACCAAAATCTGAGATTTGTTTTAAAGGAAGTGGGAGACTGTAAATTTTGAATGCTTATGTCTCCTAAATGCAAATGTTGTCATAGTTTTGGAAAATACCAGCGTATTCATAACTTTAAGGCTAACACAGTCATACTAAAAGCTAAAAAACTTCCATTTTGATTTCAGTGGACCTTTAAAATGTTGGTTTTTGAAAACGATAATGCATGTTTAGTCATGTGACACATATTGCACACATTGATATCTATGGTTGCACAGGCATGGCATGTTGAATGCTACTTTGTGCAATCTTCATATTACATTCTGTGAGCAGAGCTGAAAGCAAATAAGTTTTATCTTTCATTGCATGATTCAGATACTTTGATTTATGTTTCTGAAATGACTATTCTGAAATGTGCGAAATAGTCATTTAAAAAAATGAGCAGATGTGTTAAATCTTATATTAATATGGTTAGGAAATGTAGTGTTCTTGCAGTTTGCTTAAAGGGATAATTCACCCCAAAAATGAAAATGCTGTCATCATTTACTTTCAAACTGAAATCATTTTCTTTCTTCAGTGGTGGTTTTCAAAAGTGCAATTTCAGATCACTCCAAAACCTCAATGTACAAAACTGACAGACATAGAAAGATTAGTGCTCTTCCGATGAACTAGTGCGTAATCACATCTTGAACCAAATGTCAGTTCGTCATCTGCCGTTGTGATGACACGTCAAAAGAAGTGTTTAAATACAATCCATATTAATACAGAAATGGAACATATATAAAAGCTGTTCAGTGCGGTCCTCTGGAGCAAAACGTGTTGTGAATGATGGTGATTCATGCTCCTCACCTCATGTTTGATAATCCACTTCAGCGTTCTCCAGGAGTGGGCGTCCGCAGAAGCAGACACAGATGAGAGCTGAGAGCGACTCTATAACAACAGGAAGCATTCACATGCAGGACGTTTGAGAGAGCTTTATTACACTTTCTGTGTAGCTACTGGCATTTTTTGCCAATTTTCAACAAGTGCAAACTGCTCCGAGAACATAATTTGAATGGTGAAATACATTATTTATTTTTGAAGGAAAGTTCTCAGCGAGGACCTCTCGGAATGAAATATACATGAAGAGCAACTAATAAGATTGTCCGAGTTTATTCCGCGCTGAATTGTGAAGGCCGGGCTCTTGCCAGCGCGTGATCTTATTAACATTTTCTACCAGGAAAGTGCCTCTCCAGTCGGCAACAATTTCTCCTTCTGATTCATTTATTGCCTTTTTTTCCCTTGTTGACTGCAGAGATGAAATATAGGCTTCTCAACCTCTTTCTGTGATTCTTCCAACACTTCAAAGGGCAAATGAGAGGTTTCTTCATCCTGCGGATGAGGAAGACATTGTTTCCTCCATCATGCCTTTTATCTTCCTAACTTTAGTTAGTTCAAGACTAATCCAAGTTCAAGTTCTTATCACAGTTCTTTGCTGTTTGTTGTTGATTGTCGTTTATTTTTAACATGGCTGGGTTTCTAGTTTATTCCTATGATTATGTGTTCCTTGTTGGATTATTAAAGTTTCTACATCTACGTCATCATCTACATATTTACTACCACAACCACACATGGCAGAACACTGATCCAAAAGAAAGAAGATGGACTTACCATCTGTCCATTTGCTCTGTTTAGAGTACGAACGCCACTCCCTTGAGGATGTTTTAGAACTGGCGTGCCTCACTAACTTCCCAAAATCACTCCTTATGCATCTTTATTTTTGAACGAGTGAATGAAGGCACGCCTGCCCAGTCCTTGGGGGACATTCTTTGGATTTGTGGAGTGGGTGCTGGCTAACAACAACTCCCACATGACCATCTGTCTAGTGGATAACTGCAAAACCAGCCCCTCTCTGGATCCAGAGCCCAGCCTGACTTTGGCTACGCCCATGACGGACAGAGAGCAAGAGCCCAGCGCAGACAATAAGCCCAAGACCGTCTCAATGCCAGTGCCAGGGCCGATGCCTGAACCAAGCATCTGAGCCTGAGCCTAACAGTGCGTGAACCAGCAACACCAGCCGTATTGGTGGGTGTCCACATGGAGTTTGAGGCAATGTACCGTAGCTCTGGCCTATACCCCGTTTGCTGAGGGTGAGCTGTGAAGTTTTCTGCAACTATTTTCAATTAATTTAAAATGTGGATCTGCAAAGTCTCTGCTGGTCCTTCTCCAAATCTCTTGTGCATCTTCACTGGTTTTGTTGTGTCTCCACTGTTCTGCGGTTCTGGCTAGCTCCAAGTCTCCTGTGTCTTTACTGGTTCTGTTGCGTCTCCACTGGTCCTGCCCAGCTCTAAGTCTCCTGTGTCTTCACTTGTCCTGTTTTGTCTCCACTGGTCCTACCCAGCTCCAAGTCTCCTGTGTCTTTACTGGTTCTGTTGCGTCTCAACTGGTCCTGCCCAGCTCTAAGTCTCCTGTGTCTTCACTGGTCCTGCCCAGCTCTAAGTCTCCTGTGTCTTCACTTGTCCTGTTTTGTCTCCACTGGTCCTACCCAGCTCCAAGTCTCCTGTGTCTTTACTGGTTCTGTTGCGTCTCAACTGGTCCTGCCCAGCTCTAAGTCTCCTGTGTCTTCACTTGTCCTGTTTTGTCTCAACTGGTCCTGCCCAGCTCTAAGTCTCCTGTGTCTTCACTGGTCCTGCCCAGCTCTAAGTCTCCTGTGTCTTTACTTGTCCTGTTTTGTCTCCACTGGTCCTGCCCAGCTCTAAGTCTCCTGTGTCTTCACTTGTCCTGTTTTGTCTCCACTGGTCCTGCCCAACTCTAAGTCTCCTGTGTCTTCACTGGTCCTGCCCAACTCTAAGTCTCCTGTGTCTCCACTGGTCCTGCCCAACTCTAAGTCTCCTGTGTCTTCACTGGTCCTGCCCAACTCCAAATCTCCTGTGTCTCCACATGTCCTACTCCTTTCAGTCCCTTGGCTCCTCCTGTGTTGCCTCCACTCTGCTAGTAAGATCCTCTGGTCTTCCAATCTCTGGCTCTGGATCCTCCAAGGACCCATTTACACTGCATGGTTCAAGTGACCAAATTCTGATTTTTTCCTCTCATGTGGCACAGATCGGAAATGACATGTAAACGTGTAAGCAGTAAAAAACGCATGAATTCCGATATCCTCCGATCAGATTCAGGCCTCACTCATATGTGGTAATAAATCCGATATGATTCGGATGCGTGCATTAGCGTCTGCCATGTAAGCGGTCAAATCGGATATTCCCCAGTAAATGCGATTCGTACGTCATTGAAAAAAGGACGGAGGTGAATGACGTCAGCTCAAGTGGACACAAACTGCGATCAAGGGCCAGTGTTGCCACGGTTTTCAAGCGGAATTGGTCTACTTTAAGACAGTTTTGAGTTGCAATTGGACAGGTTTTGTTGTGCAACCCTGTCAAGGGCTCTCCTCTTTTTCTCCGTCTTAAGAGAGAAATGTTTTGCCAACTTTAAAGATGTGTGGAACAGTGCAGACAGCAAAACATTGTGCAATCATTTTGTCTGCATCCATTGCACATCGTGCTGTTTTACCCTTTTACCGGTTAAGAACGTCTTGGGCTGTTTTGCCAGTGTACAGTGTAAATGCAAATATCGGATACGGGATGCTTTTGAAAAGATGATGTAAGCGGGTCATCAAAAATATAGTCACCAAATCGGAATTGTGCATCAAGACCTGCAGTGTAAATGCAGCCCAAGATCTACCTTGAGCCCATAAACCCACATTGCCCCAATGACCAGTCTGCTGCCTTGGTCAGTCCTTGTTCTGCCCACGCCTATGTTTCAGTTTCTGTTGATTGCACCCTGTGTATTGTATAGCCTTCAGTTCTCACGGTTCTTTGTTCGGTATTGATTGTTGTTTGTTTAACGAGGTTTTGTTGCTAGAGATTTCTCTTTCATGTTCTTTGTTGGATTGATTATTAAAGACTGTCTCTGTTTCTACCTCTGCCTCCACATACACATGAAGCAGCGCAACAGTTTTCAACATTGATAATATTCAGAAAGGCATCTTAAACAGCAAATCATCATATTATAATGATTTCTGAAGGATCATGTGACACTGAAGATTCAAGGAATGATTCAGCTTTGATCACAGGAATAAATTACATTTTAATATTGCAAGAGAACGAGTTGTTTTAACTTATACATTTATATTTTATATTTATATTTAACTTTTAATACTATTTTAACGTATTATAGTTTTATGTTTGATCAAACAAATACAGCCTTGGTGAGCATCATTTTTGGACATTTCTTTTATTAATTAGCCATTTTCTTAAACTCATTCAGTCTGGAAATTGTAGATCCTATGTAATGTGTTAATTTGAATAGTTTAGCAGTTAAACAATAGTGTGATATCATACTATACACACTATACACTTATCATGTAACTGTAATTATCTGTAGAACTATACTGTGAAAGTATGGCTACTAGCAGACAGATAAATACTGTAAATATTTTGATACATTCTTTCAGCCTAAGGCATTTCCCCCAATTTCTCAAACCCTTAGTGTTTTGTGCGTGTTGTGTTTTCTGTTTAAAAGTCCACGCTGGGTTGATTTTCATAAAATTCCTTTGTAAAGCATTAAGAAGGCACATTTATTCACACACAGGGACCCTTTGCTTCCATATGTCAGTTCTTTTTAGTTTTTGAAGGCATGCATTCTTTCAAGTATCTTTATCTCTACTGCAAATGA